>NW_007233058.1:106297-223272 GCF_000164805.1 Carlito syrichta
GGCCTGACTCAGTGGAAGGAAGTGGTGTGTTTCCACTGCAGAGCTCAAAAACAAGGCGTATGAGGAGTGGCTTGCGTGTCACTGGCATTTCCCTGTCATGTTTATGAGGCGAGGTGGGAATCAAGCCTCAGGGTTACTCTAATCGCATCTTTTACAAGAAGCCCCCATGGAACACAGGCGCAGGACTGAGGTGGCCGGGAGGTGCTGGGGAAACCCAAAGGTGCTGGGCCAGGGAGGGGGCCTGGCCGCCCTGTCCGGCTCTTCAGCACCCCGACGATAGGGATGGAAACCTGGGGTTCTCTGCCCACCTGGTTATTCCCAGCACGTGCCCTGAGCTGCTTCTTTCCCTAGTCTGGTGTGGGTGCAAACAGCAGGCACTTGTGGATGGCACTGAGTGTTCAGGCCAAGGAGGGCATTAGGGCCACGAGAAGGTGTCTCCCAGGTGGACCTACACAACAGGTGTGCTAGCTGCCAGAGCTCCTTGAAGCCACTGACCGCCGTACACCGCGCTGTTCTCCTGAGCTGGTGCCCAAGGGGCTCTCACACTGCCCACTAGAGGTCAGGCTGCAAGTCCCAGCAGGTGGGACCAGCTCTGCAGATTGGCAGCCTGACACAGCACAGGAGGATAATGGTCTGGAGCCAGCTGGGTGGGTCTGCGTGATGGGAAAGTAGGTGGTGTTCCTAGAGGAAGTGACAGTCAGACAGGGACACCAAAGGCCCAGGCCACAGGGTTAGGCTGGCTTTTCTCTCCTTCTCTGGAATCTCCAACCCAAGTGGCCCCAAAGAGGAAGCTGCCCTGAAGTGATATTCCAGAGGCTTGTTTCCAGACTTAAACCACATGAGGGAAAACGCACCAGGGGAAGGTACACCAGGAGCAGAGCATGGAGGAGGCCACAAAGCTCATGAGACCCCTACCCACTCGCCTATTGGGTACCCTGGCAGCAAAGCACCGGGAGGAAAATCCCCACGTGTTCAACAAGAAGGTCACTGGAAAACCTTCTGACAAGGGTTGCAGGTGTGAACACAGAACTTTTGAAACCACCTTCCCACCATCCAAATGTGGTTGTCAGAACTTCCTCTCCCTTGGCTACTGCTGTGGAGGCCTAGGCACCACAACCTCAGGCTCACAAGGTTCCACTCCAGGCTGTGATGTTATTATCTTTTATGGGCTGTGTCCTCCAAATCCCCTTGCTGTGGTTTGAATGTTTGCTCCCTCCAAAACTCATGTTGAAACTCAAGTCCTAGCAGGCAGTATTGAGGGGTGGGCCTTGGAGAGGTTATGGGTTAGGAGGGCTCTGTCCTGACAAATGGATTAACCACTCATGGATTGGTGAATTAGTGGATGAATGGGTTATCATGGGAATGGGACTGGCAGCACTGTGAGAAGAGGAAGAAAGCCCTGAGCTAGCGTAATGGCACACTCAGCCCCCTCCCCATGTGAAGCCTGGCACCCTCTCAAGACTTTCAGAGTCCCCATCAGCAAGAGGACCCTCACCAGATGCAACCCCTTGACCTTGGCCTTCTTAGCCTCCCTAACTGTAAGAAATCAATTCTTTTTCTTTATAAAGTATCTAGTTTCAGGTATTCTGTTATAAGCAACAGAAAATGGACTAAGATACCCCAGTACCTAAGAATGTGTCTGTATTTAGAGACAGGACTTTTAGAGAGGGAATTCAGTTAAAATTAGGTGATTAGAGTGGGCCCTAACCCAAGATGCCTGGTGTCCTTTATCACAAGAGGAGATGAGAACACAGACCCACAACAAAGGGACAGCCACATGAGAACACAGAGAGAAGACACTGTTGCCAAGCCCAGGAGAGAGGCCTCAGGAGAAACCAACCCTGCCGATGCTTTAATCTTAGGCTTCAGCCTCCAGGGCTGTGAGATGAATGTGTGTTGTTTAAACTCCCAGTTTGTGGTACTTATTATGGCAGCCTGAGAGGATTAATATTGCATCTTCTGAGAGATTGCTTAAAGAGCAGAAGCTCAGAAATCATGAAGCCCCTGATCCCATGGCTGAGATAGGAAGGACCCTCTAGATTAGGCCACGCAACTCCACAGCTGTTGACCAAGATCCACTGAGCACCCACAGGCACAGATAGGGCCCCACTGCTAGGGACATGATGCATGCGAGGGGAGAGCTTGGCCACACGGACTTCAGTCTGCTGCAGGGTCAGACAGGTGACCAGCATGGCTATGTGTATTGTCAGTAGGTGGCATGTGGGGGGGTTCTGGTGAGTTCCAGGAGAGGGGGGTAGCCAGGATGCAGGGCGAGGGCAGGAGTTGGCAGAAAGGGAGCCTGGCCAGGCTGTCCATGGGGAGCCATGAGGGTTTTGACCCTGTCACAGTCAGTGGGCCAGGCCAGCAAGTGAGAACTGGGGTGCAAGTGTGAGCGACCCTGGACCCGCAGCAAGGCAGCGTTCATGACAACTGTTAGTGGATGAGTGTGCAGTGAGAGGGAAAGGTTGGGAAGGATCCCAGGAGCTTGGGCCAAGCAATTGCTAGAAGAGGTGGGCCCTAGGACCCCCTGTTGGGTACATGGGCTGCCCAGACCTGCTGTAGACCCTGCCTCTCCCCAAGTTGGTGACAGGAAACATGGGCAGGGTGGGCACAGAGATGGCATCTGTGGCCACAATGGCATGAGACTCCTTGTGTGTGAGAGCTCTGAGGCCCAGGACTGGCCCCGGGCACCAAGGGATGGGGTCAGGGAGAGCAAGAGCCAGCAGGGACCGTGATTCAAGGAGCGAGCACCCAGCAACTCACAGCCAAGATACTGAATGGCACAGGCTGAGCACTGGCCACTGGCACCAGCCCTGTTGCCTTGGCAGGAGCTGTCTGGTGGAGACAGGGTGGAAGCCTGAGTCTAACAGTGTGGGTGGCCAAGACAGGCAGGGTGGGCCACTCAAGGGTTCCGCCATATATAAGAGCAGCAACCAGTGAGGAGGGGGCGCTCAAAGCGAGGCCTGCCTGCATGCCCATGAGAGTGGTGAGCAGGGAAAGTCACCCATGCAGGAGAGAACTGGACATAGGCCAAGATGGAGGAAAAGAGCATGGGGGCTCATCCACACAACGGGCAGCTTCCAAGCCACGGCCACTTCACTGCTCAGAGGACCAGATTCTGTTCACAGTTCAAGAGATCACTCCATGAAGGGGAGTCCCAGGAAGCTGGTGTTCGGTCTGAGCTCAGTCCTCTCACCAGGACACGGCCGTGGCGTGGAGACTGCAGTGGGCTTCTGGAAGAGACTCCTCTCACTCACAGGAAGGGAGGAAAGATGAGAATGTTGCCTTCTTCCTGCCCTTGGGCTACTCCCCTGCTTGCAGCAGCTGTCTTGGGACTTTGCAGGGAAAGAACAAGCCCACCCTGAGTGCAGTGTGCCCCCTGATGTTGCTGGGTCTCAGGTGATGAGTGAAGTAATAATAAATGTCACTTCCCAACATGTCAACAGCTGGGTTCTGACTGACACTTAGAAACAGGCATAGAAATTTTAGGCCCAGCCTACAAAAATCTATGCTGGTCCCATAGTCAGTTTCCAGGCAGCTGTGGGGTAAGCAGGCATGAAAGAGTATGTGTGAGGCCAAGAACTCTGATGTGCACTTGGCGATGGCCAAGTTGTGGCATGTGACAGCCCTGAACCCTGAGAACACAGTGTGCCCACAGCGTGGGGCTGTGTGAGCATCTCCTGGGTCCCTTCAGAACCTGGGGAAAGCTACTTAGATCCTCTGTGCTTTCATTTCCTGAAATGAAAAATGGAGATTACAACAGTACCTTCCTCAAAGGATTAAATGAGCTATGGTCCTCGCTCCCTGAGTGCACCAGGCGTGTGGCCTCCTTGTCCTGCCACGTGGCTGGTCCAGGGAGAATGATCCAGAGCTGCTTTCTCTGCAAAGCTCTGGGGGAGTCCCTTCCCTGGGATGGGCCAACAGGCTGGAGCAAGGAAGTGGAGCAGGATGCCTTGACCTGTCACAGTGAAAGGTCACGCAGGGTCCTGGCCAGATCATGGGACATAGGGCGTAAGGCAAGGGTCGCTGGCGTTCCCAGGCAGCACTTCCTGTGAGTTCAGTGTCCTCATCACCAGGCTGTCAGTTACAACAGACACGTTTACAGTCCAGGTTTCCAGCAACAACTCCCCACACTGGGCACCATTTCTCTGCTCAGAAATCTCCAGGGTTCCCCAGTGCAGCCTTCCATGGGGTTTTGAAACCAGCGAGGCAGCTGCCTCTGCAAGGGCCAGACACACAGCATGCTGCCCTTTGCACAGAGACCTGGGCAGCTGCCCAGGTGTGCTTACCTAGTTTCTGGCTCAGACTTGCTCTGTGAAGCTCCGGGGCCAGCTGGGACACCACTGTGGCTTCCACCCAGGATCCCAGCCCAGCGTGGCCTCAGTGAACCAGTGGGGCAGGGCCACCAATGATGAGCGCCCACCTGCTAGTCTCTCAAGACGTCAATAACTTGTCCTCCCTCCAGTAGCAGGAGGACGGGATGACTACCCAGTCGTCAGATGTAGGAGGGTTACCCAGGGATGGCCACTGTGGCCAAGGCCATACTGGGGGAGCTGGGATCCAATTCCAGAGCCTGTGTGCTCTGCATCTATTAAGATGATCCTATAGCTTTTCTTTTCTGTCTTTTCAGAAGATGAATTACATTGATTAATTTTCAAATGGTAAACCAGCCTTTCAGTTGAGGTAAACTCTGCTTGGTCATGATCTTTTACCCTTTCTGTATCTTGCTGGGTTCCATTCGCCAGCATTGCACGAAGGATTTCATCATCCCTGCCCCCTTACAATGTTGTTGGTACTGGTATTAGGGTAATGCAGAGATGAATTGGGAAGTGTTTGCTCCCATATTCTGAAAGAGTTCAATCTTCTAAAATAATTTAATTATTCTTTAAAAGTGAACCCAGTGAAGACATCTTAGGCCTGAAAGTTTCTGTGTGAGAGAACTTTTAACTATAAATTCAATTTCTTTAATATAGAACTATTTAGGTTGTCTAATTCTTCTTCAGTGAGCATTCACAGTTTATATTCTAAGTTTGTCCATTTCATCCATGATATCAAATTTGTTGGCATAAAGTTGTTCGTAACACTGTCTTATCTTTTTAATGTCTGGTAGGATCAGGAGTAGCATCCCCCTTTCATCCCTGATATTTGTTAATTTGTGCCTTCTCCCTTTTTTCTACATTACTCTGGCTAAAGATTTATCAATTTTGTTGATCTTTATTAAATAACTAGATTTTGGTTTTAATAGATTCTTTTCCTATTGCTTTTCTTGTTTCCAATTTAACTCATTTATGCCCTCATATTATTTCCTCCCTGTGCTTGTTCTGGATTAAATTTGCTGTTCTTCTCCAATTTTCTTAACATGGAAGCTCAGTGTATTGATTGGAGACCTTTCCTGTTTTGATAAAAGCATTTAGTGCCATTCATTTTCCTTTCAGCACTGTTTTAGATGTGTCCCATAAATTTTGGTATATTGTATTTCATTCACTTCAAAATATTAGAAGTGTGCTGTTTAATTTCCAAATATTTGGGGATTTTCCAGAGATCTTTGTTTGTGATCTCTAGTTTAATTCTACTGCGGCCAGAAAACATACTTTAGATGAGTTCACTTCTTTTATATTTGGTAAGGTTTGTTTGCTGGACCAGCACATGTTTTATGGTGTATGTTGGTGAATGTCCATGTGCGTTTGAAAATAATGTGTATTATGCTGTGTGGCAAAGCACCCTGGAGATGTCAATGGCTGGCTAATTTTTTAAAATTTTTTTAGAGGTGGGGTCTCACTATATTACCCAGGCTGGTCTCGAAATCCTGGGCTCAAGTGATCCTCCTACCTCAGCTTTCCCAGTAGGTAGGACTACAGGTACACACCACCACACCTGGCTAATTTTTAAATTTTTTGTAGAGAAGAGGTCTTGCTATATTGCCCAGACCAGTCTTGAATTTTTGAGTTCAAGCGATCTTTCCACCTCGACCTACCAGTGCAGGGATTATAGGTGTGAGACACCACACTCAGCCAGCTAAGGCCAGGTAAGGTGAATAAACTGCATTAACCCAGTTTCTGGTGAACCAGTAAGTGGCGTTGTTTACCGGGGCAGAAGCTCAGTTCTCATCACTGGGGATGGGTGAAGGGGTGTCTTCTGAGGTCTTTACCTGGCCTGTCTCTCATCAAATTTCTTTAAAACTTCTGGATTTGTTTCTAATGTTATGCTTCTTCTCTGACTTTTGTGGCCACAGTGCACCTGAAGCACTTGCTGGAACACAGTTAAATCAATTTTGGACCTAAACAACACTATTCCAGGGTCTGCTGTATCTTTATTGCCCTTCTGTCTATTCTGTCAGTTATTGAGAAGGACGCACTGAAGTGGCCAGCTACAACTGTGGATTTACTTACTTCTCCTTTCGGTTTTACCACTGCTATTTTATATGAGGTATGCCCTTCTGTTGGGTGCAGACACACGGGCTGGCGACACATGAGTTGAACGATATGACTTGTCATGATGAACATTCCCTTTCATCCTAGTAACAGTCCTCATCCTGGGGTTTACTCTGATATTAATATAGCCACTCTCTTTTGATTAGTGTTTGCAAGAGTGTTTTTCATCTGTTTACTTTTAATATATGTCTGTAAAATTAATTTCTTATGCAAAGGATTCAGTGGGATCTTACTTTTATTTTTTTTTAATTTTAAAGATGTGGGGTACAATTCAGGGTTAGGTACACAAACATTGATTATGCAGGTACCCTTGTTGATGAGGTGTGCTCCTCCCTCCCCTAGCAGTTTCCCTCAACTGCCAATCTCATCCCCCTCCCCTGGCAGTTTCCCACTACTGCCAATCCCTTTCTTATAGTACTATGATAATTGTTCAAGGTCCACTTATGAGTGAGAACATATGGTATTCTGTTCTTTGTTTCTGTGATAGATCACTGAGTATGAACGACTTTAAATCTATCCAAGTTGCTGTGAAGTCCATATGCTTGTCCTTCTTTATGGCTGTATAATATTCCATTGTGTATATGTACCACATTTTAAAAAATCCAGTTCAGCACTTTTCTTTCTTTTTTTAAATCCAATCTGCTAATCTCTCCTTTTTAATTGGGGCTTTTACACTTTTTGTAGTCCTGATGAGGCTGGACTTAATCCATCATCTTGCCAGTTGTTTTCTATTTGTTGCTTCTGTTCCTTGTTCATCTTTCCTCTTTTCTCTGCCTTCTTTAGGATTATTTTTTATTATGTCACTAAAGAAAACTTTGTTCTTTTATTTCCATTACTGGCATATTAGTCATGTATCTTTAAAGAGTTCTTTCTCAGTGTGCCTGGGGCTGCCCTGAATACTGCATCATGTCCACATGCACAGAGTCCTGGTGCCAGTCTCCTCTCCATCCCTCATGCTCCTGGCCTACATTTTACTTCTTCATAAGTTATAGACTCTGTAATATTTACTCTTACTTTTGCTTTAGTCTTTTCATGCAACTAAAAAGTGAAGACAAGTCTTTGATATGTATTTTCATTTTTACAATTTTCAGTGCTCTTCAGTGTATGAATGGGTAGATACTAATTTCACTTAGCATCCTATTCCGAGGTAGGGCTGCTGTAAATGGATTCTCTCAGCATCTGTTTGCTGAAAATAAATTGTCACAGGCTTAGTTAATCTAAAGAGATCTATATTTCCCCCTCATTTTTGAAAGAGGGAAAAGGTAGGAGTTCTAGGTAGGAAATTTCTTCTCTCAGTACAGTGGTCCCCTCACCTGCAGAGGATGTTCCAAGACCCCTGGTGAATGCCTGAAGTGGCAAATGAGCCCTACATATACTATTTCCACCATACATAAATACCTGTGATAAAGTTTACTTTATACATTAGGTAGAGTAAGAGATTAATAGCACAGGCTAATATGATGATAAAATAGGACAACTGTGACAATATACTGTAATAAGGTTATGTGAATGTGGCCTCTCAAAATATCTTATGGTGTGATACCCTTCTTTTTCTTGTGATGAAAAAGGGATGGAGTTGAATAGTGTGAGATCTCATTGCACTATTCAAAATGGTGTGTAATTTAAAATTTTATTTCTGGAATTCTCCATTTCATACTTTTGGACCCTGGTTGAGCATGGGTAACTAAAACCACAGAAAATGA
This sequence comes from Carlito syrichta, assembly GCF_000164805.1. Taxonomy (NCBI): domain Eukaryota; kingdom Metazoa; phylum Chordata; class Mammalia; order Primates; family Tarsiidae; genus Carlito; species Carlito syrichta. Next base: position 114,432 of record NW_007233058.1, read on the forward strand.
AGACACTACTGTACTTAAAGATGTCATTCTATTGTTTCTGGCTTGCATGGCTTTGGATAAAAAATCATCTGTAATTCTATATGAGGTCTGACAAGTTTCTGAACTTGTTACTGTATGCTTATATTGGCAGCACTGTACAAACAACTTGGTAAGGTTTCATAACTTTCATTCATTCATTCATTCATATAACTTTGGTATATTAGTGTCTTATAACAGCTGTGTTCACGTCAACATGTGGCAGTGTCTTGCTGAGTGGTATTCATTGTTGTTTCATATTTTTGTGTGCCATCATGAGAATGTCAGAGCTTGAATTAGAGCAATGAATAAATATTAATTTTTTTTGTTAAACTTGGCAAGAGTGGAAGTGGAATCAGGGACATGTTAGTTCAAGTTTATGGGAATAATGCTATGAAGAAAAAGGCAGCATACAAATGGATTAAATGTTTCTCTGAGGGGAGAGAAAGCATCACTTGATGAAGAGAGATCAGGATGGTCAGTCATGAGCAGAACTAAAGAAAACATTGCAAAAATTTGTCAAATTGTGCATCAAAATCATTGGTTGACTGTGAGAAGCATAGCAGGCCAAATAAACATTGAGAGGGAAAGTTAAGAAAATCTTAACTGAAAATCTTGGCATGAGAAAGGTGTCTGCAAAAATGGTCCCAAAGGAGTTCTTGCACTGACAATCACAGCTCACATAGCACTTTCTGTGAGGCAGTTTTTAGCTCGTAAACAAATAGCTATATTGGAACACCCTCCCTACTCACCTGATCTGGTTCCAATGACTTTTTCTTTACCCAGAGATTAAGAAAATATTGAAAAGAAGAGATTTTTGATGCCATTCAGGACAAGGGTAACACAACCATAGCTCTGATGGCCATTCTAGAAAAAAGTTCCAAAACTGTTTTGGCAGGTAGACTAGGTGCTGGCATCAGTGCATAGCTTCCCAAGGGGAGTACTTTGAAGATGACCACGATGATATTCAGCAATGAGGTATGCAGCACTTTTTCTGGGATGAGTTCATGAACTTAACTGTCAGATCTCGTACATAATGTCTCCTTTTTCTCTAGTTGCCTTAAAGATTTTCTCTATACTTCAGAATTTACTAGTTGGGTCATGTCTAGGGTTGTGTGTGTGTGCATACCTGTGAACGTTTGTGTTTATTCTGCTTGAGGTTCTCAAAGCATCTTGAATCTGTGGTTTGTTGTCTTTCATTAATTTTAGAAATTTTTCAGCTACTATCTCTTCAAATATTTTCACTTCATTTTGCCTTATTCTGGAGGTCCAAGTAAGGATATGTTGGACCATCTGATATTGTCCCATATCTTCTAGATGCTCTGTTCAGTTCCTGCCACCCTCCACACTCCTTTTCTCTTTATTTTCTTTTGAATAATTTCCACTGGCCTCTTTACTGAGTTATGCCCATTCTGCTAAATGCCCATTGAAGGAATTCTTATATCTCCTGTTTTTTTCTGATGTTTCCATTTGATTGTTTCCATCTTTGTGCTGAGTTCCCATCTGTTCATACATGTTGACCATTTTCCCCACTCAAATCTTTCATGATTAGTCATAGTTATTTCAAAGTTCTCTCTGACATTTCCAACACCAGGTCATCTCCATGTTATAGTCTGTTGATTGATTGACTTCTTGAGAATGTTTTCTTCTTCTTAAATCTTTATAGTGTCTCAATTTTGATCGAATGGCAGATATCTTGTGTAGAAGCATATACGGAGGTAAACAGCAAGCACATTTGGAAATAAGCAGCACTTCATCATTGTGGAGGGTAGGGTCAACCTAGTCAACAGTAGAGCTGGGTTAGGGTCTATTTTTGCTCATCACCTTTATTTAGTGCCTGTAAAATCCTCTAATGGGGGATTCTAAACTCCTGGTGCTAGAGTTCCACTCTCAGCTCTCCATAGTCCCTGCAGGCCTATGAGGTAGAGGGGTCTAACTTGTCTTTGTGCCCCTCCCCTGAGGTGGACTCATGTTATTACTTGATGTTAGGCTCAAGTGCCATGACATGACCTTCTGGGCTCAGGCGTTCCTTCTTTCTCAGCCTCCTCAGTAGCTGGGACTACAGATGAGTGCCACCATGCCCAGCTTTTAAAAATTGTTTTGTAATGATGAGGTCTTGCCATGCTGTTCAGGCTGGTCTTGAACTCCTGGGCTCAAGCAATCCTCTGCCCTCAGCCTCCCAAAGTGCTTGGGATTACAGGTGTGAGCCACCACGCCCTGCCAAGACTAGTATCATTGATGTTAGGGGGATTCTCAGTTCTTCAGGTCCAGCCTCAGTCTCAGGCAGGACTGTGCACCTTGAGAGTGGGGTCTTCTGGTATACTTTTGTCTTTCACTGCTGCCCCATTAGCATTCCAGAACTCCTTTTCATTAAGGATTTAGTTACTCCTTAGAATAACATGCTCTCGGAGCCATTTGAATATTTTTTTTTTCAGTTTTAATAAGGTATCATTTAAAATTAAAAATTGTATTCAAAGTGTAAAATGTGATTTTTGATATACATATACATTGTGAAATTTCCACAAAGTAAATAACACATTCATCACCTCACATACTTTTTTGTGTGGCAAGAATACATAAGATATATCCTAATAGTGAATTTTAAGTATACAATATATTATTCTTAACTATAATCACTATACAATGCTGTTCATTAGGTCTCCAGAACTAATTCTTATAACTGCAAATTTGTATTCTTCAACCAACACCTTCCCCCTCCCTCCACCCCACCCATAACCTATGGTAACCTCCCTTCTGCCCTGTTTCTGTGAATGACTTTTTAAGATTCCACATGTGAGATCACAGTATTTGTGTTTCTCTGCTTGTCTTATTTCACTTAGCACAATGCCCCCCAGTTCATCCATGTTGCCACAAATGGCAGGATTTCTTTATTTATGCTGAATCATATTCCATTGTGCAGTTGTACCATAATTTCTTTATTCACTCACCTGTTGATGGACAGTTAAGTTTTTTTCACATCTTGGCTATTGTGAATAATGCTGCAATAAATGTTGGGAGTCCAGATATCTCCTGGAGACAGTGATCTTTTTTCCTTTGGTTAGATACCCATCTGGGGGTTTACTGGAGTACATGGTAGCTCTGTTTTTTGAGGAGCCACCATACTGTATTCAATAATGGCTACTGCAATCTGCATTCCCTCTAACAATCTATAAAGGTTGCTGAAAGGGAACTTTAAGGGCAACTAGTACAACAATTTATCCAAATTATTTAAGCATCTAATTGCCCAGCCCTGTATTCATATCACGCAGAGATACGAAACTCCAGCATTCAGGGCAGGCTGTTCTGTCTCTGGAGAGCTGACTGCCCAGACAATCACATGGACATCCGTCACTTTGTGGGGCAGGCCAAAAGCTGCAACCACATCACATCTCTCTCTCCTTTCTTTCCTGCATTTCCAAAAATTGTGCAAATCCTATAACATAACTGGGAAGCAAGGGTATGTGTGAGGGCTGGCAGCTGGCAGTGGGACTGTGACTTATAACAATTTATTCATAGAAAACAACTAGGATTAATAAAAATATGAAGAAGTTCACTCATCACAAGGTGGTTCTTTAATAAGAAAAAATTGGCAACAACCAACATTTCCAAATGTAGACAAGTCCATACACTGGCATCCAATAAAGCCATTAAAATTAACTTGTCTTTAAGTTTTTGATAAGGAAAGATGATCATATTTTTAAAGTGGTTACTAAATGTTATATATTATTAATTCCTTAACATAGACAATTTAATATATATGCACAGAAGAGTCTTGAAGGCTATACAGTAAAATGTTAATAGTAGTTTTCTGTAAGTAGTAGTACTATGAGTATTTTGGGGAACTTATCTTTATTTTAGCATTATTTTCAACATTTAACAAAACTACTCGGGTAATGAAAAATTATTTGAAGGAGTGATTAGAATATCTTAAAGTCCCATTAGGCAAAATTTGAAAATGTGACTATAACCTGGCAATTTGAAAGCAACTGGCAACCTTAGTTTCATGAGTGCATGGGGTGGAATGCAGATCACAGGGTATTAAGAAGTCAACTATGAGTGATGTAGGAGTGCTGGAGGTGATAATCCTTCTTTTTTTTTTTTGAGTTGGAGTCTCACTCTGTCATCCAGCTTTGACCTGCTGGGCTCCGGCGATCCTTCCACCTCAGTCTTCCGAGTAGCTGGAACTATAGGTGTGCACTATCACGCCCGGCTAATTTTTTGATTTATTGTAGAGATGAGGTCTCGCCAAGTTCCCCAGGCAGATTTCGAACCCGCGGGCTCAGGCATTCCACTCACCTCAGCCTCCTAAAGGCGCGGGATTACAGGCTGAGCCACCAAGCCCAGCTGATAATCCTTCTTAATACAAGTTTAATGGAGGAGAGAAATTCACCAGGCTGGAGCGGTGACCTGCCCTAGTGTCCATGCACACCTACAGGGGCACAGGCTGAGGAAATCACACCCGAGGGCCTGCATTTCTCATATAAAGTGAAGACAAGGTGGCCTGAAAATAAAGATGGGGGTTGAACATGTGGCCTGAAGACAGGTGAAAGCTGCCTTGGTCACCGTGGGGTGGGACAGGAAGCAGGAGGGACAGGGCTGGATGAGACTGGGCATCCAGCTGGGAAAGGACAGGATGCAGGGAGTCCTAGACAGCATCACCCCAGGACCTGGACAGTGTCCACACACTCAGAGAACTCAGTGATGGGTATTAAAGGGGCTATTTACAGAGGCATCAGAGGTGGGTGGAGACACAGAGGTTGTTGCAATGTGCTGGGGCTGCAGCCTGTGGATCCCCTATGCCCAGGAGCCTGAGTGGAGGAGGGCCCGGAGCACAAAGATGCAGAGTAGATGACACTGACAGGACAGGCAGGCTTTGATCAGGGTGCATGGCCACTCTGCCACCTGCCCCTCTCCTATTCTCCTGTTTCTTGCCTGAACTTTCCATTGTCTGAACCCACCCGGAAGCTAGAGTGCAGGGTGCCTGTCGATGGCACCCACTGTGGGTCTCCTAAGGCAGAGAGTGGGGCAGGGAAGCCTTAAGGGACAAACAGAACATGGCCAGCTTCCAGAGCTTAGGACTGGGGACTGAAAAGGGAGTAGGTGATTTGGTGTTGATGAGCCCCAGGAATTCAGAGATTGTGCTGTTTGGTGGGTCTCCAAAGACATTCGAACAGTAGGAACTGGGGTAGAAATGGTGACAGTGACCTGTAGAAATCTACTTCTGATGTCCTCTCAAGTAAGCCAAGTGAGCTGGCATTTATGGAGAAGAGAGAGGTGAGTTTCTGCATGTTTTTGAAAAAGTCACAAGTCAGCTTGCTTCACAGCATATCATGTGTGTTGCAGGCATGGAGCGTGTTCTCTCCAGGGCATACGGCCTGAATCCATGTGCAGCCTTGGGGACGTAGTGGGAGAGCATGGGGCTGAGCCAGCCTGAAGGAGTGTGCAGGATGGCACGTATCCTGGCCTGGCCCAGAGAAGTCCCCTGTGTGAGCTGCACTCTCACCTTCCCTCTGAGGTCAGAATGGAAGGCACCAAGAGCAACCCTGGCACAGCCATAGCAGAAGAAGGGCCTCCCGGGCTGACCCGCTGTGAGCACCGCACTGGGCTCTCATTTGGACATGAAACAACCTTTTGCTGTGTCAAGGCAGCACAAGTTCATGTTCACAGAGCAGTGAGACTATCCTTTAGAATGGTCTTCTTCCTGGGTCAGGTTGAGGAGATGGTAATGGCCAGGTTGACCACAGAAAACCCAGTGCAGAAAGGACGGGAGGACAGGCAACTGGCCAGGGACGAGGAGGGGAGGGCAAGTGACAGAAGGACTGGACAATACCTCAAGCTGAAAGTGGGAATCTCAGAAAGATGCAAGCAACAGGAGGAGAGGAGAGGAAGAAACCCAGGGCTGAAAAGCTTGGCTCTGTGGTTTGAGTACCCACATCTGGCTACCGTGGAGACATCACAAAGCACTTGTAGTCAAAGCGGGAAGAGGCTCATTCAAGGCGCATTTGCTTGCTTCTTGTGGATGATGAGCTCATTGAGGGACAAACGGTTCTCTGAGTCACAGGGAAGTGCCTGTGGTCAGAGGATGGTGGAAAGGAATCAGAGTGACACTTAAGCCCAGGACAACAGTGAGAAACTCACCAGTACTGGAGTGGCCACTTTGCCTGGTTCTGGACAGGAACTTCATTTCTGACTAGCATGAATTTCACACATAGGAGGTACTGAGCAATAGCTATTGAAAAAAATGGATGGAAAAGGAATAGAAGGGCATCCTTCCCCTCAATGGCCTTGAAGGTATCCCTCTGGTGAAACTCGACTTGGCACCACGCTGCTTGTAAGCAGGAAACACATCACCTACTCCATCTGAGGATCTGTCCTGAGTCCACACTCATCTGGAGAGCAAACCAGTGACACAAAGGACAGCGAGGGCCCAGAGTGCAGCCGCAGAGCTGACTGCTGTTGAACCTACAGGGGCCCTTTACAGTGAAGCTCCCAGAGCTGACTGGGGAAAGCACACGCAAGCGCTCAGCTCCATGCCTTATCCAGACGCTTCCAGACTCAAACTGCTCCCTCCCACGGCTCATGAGGTGCCAAGGACAAGCGCTGTCCAGTGCCACTTGAACTTCCAACAGGTTCAGAAAATGGCCCTTAGTTTTTTCCCCTCTACTTATTTTGAAGTAATTCTAGATTTGCAGAAGAGATGCAAAGACGGTGCAGTGTTCACACACCCTTCACTTGGCTTCCCTAAGGCCAACACTCTACATAAACACGGCACAGCTAGAAAAATTATGAAATCAGTATGAAACAGCTATACAGATTTTTACTTGGATCTGAGCGAAACTTTAATGAAAGCAATGATGGTGCCATGTGCAGCCGCTGGCAGGGGTCTGTCCACATACTGCATCTGAGTGCTGCAGCAGTGTTCAGCTTCTCAATTCCAGCTGCAGTCAAGGGGGATGAAAAGAGGGAATGAAGGCCCTGGGTCAACCATGAGAAGCGACCTTTAGGAGCTGGGGAGGAGCAGCTGGGCAGAGTGCCCCCCAGGCTGAGCATGAAGGCACTAGCACCTCAGTTCTACTGCGGGACCTCTGATGGAGAGAATAAATGTGGGGTACTTTACAGTTTACAAACGTTTTCACTGAATGACCAACAGGTGTCCAGGATCTGAGCCTGACGACTACAGTTACTGTCAGAGCTGTGGGGAGCCCTGGGACACCCAGGCCCAGGTCCCCCTGCAGAAGGCGAAACCTGGGCTGGGACTCAGGACAGTAGCTTCTGCCTGTTCTTCTTAGGGGACGCTCTAACTCCAGTGCCCAGAGTGCCCAGTTCAGTAGTATACCAACCCACAAGAGAACAGAAATCAGATGCTCTGCCCTCATCTTTTCTGTGAAGAGCAGAGGGTAGTTCACGTGGGAATCAGAGGCTTTGTTTACAGGTGGCCCAGAGCAGACCGGTACAAAGAAAGGAGGAAACCCTGTTTGGAGCCAAGATGGAAGGGCTAGGATATCCCTGTTTTGGAATGTGGATTTTAACTCCCCCACATTCATCTAAAGTCACATGTTCGAGGTGCTGACTTGGAGAAGTATATAACTCTGGACTTGCTTGGGAAGTTTTCATGCCTAACAATCTTTAGGTCACTCACTGATTTTTTTTTCTGTTCTTTAATGAGTACTCTATCTTCCTGTTTTAAAAATATTATCAGAGCTTCATTTGTGAGGTGAGTTATCAAAGGTATTGCTATTATTATTCCATTACTTAAAGCATTTATGGGATATCCTTATACACAGTGAGAGAACAGTGAGAAAAGAAAAGCCAGTACCTTGTATTAGTAAATCTCTTCCTCCCCTTTAAAAGCTCGCTGCTGGAGGGGTGAGGAGAGGGACAATTCTCTCCCTACACCATGCTTCAGAGTTGGTTAAGTGATTCTGGAGTTTTGAGATGCCTTGGGGGCTCTTTGATCCCAGGAGACACTTCTTGATATGGATGGCAGAAGCTCCCAAGGTCACACACTGCTGGCTGTGTCCCACGACTGGAGGGCTGCACCAAGACTCTGCAGGTCTTGGTTTCCTTTCATCCCTTTCACAAGCTAGTTGGTGATCCTAGGAAGGCACTGCATTACTCTTGGCCTCAATTTTCTCCAGTGTAAAAATATTAATTCTGCTCACTTCACAGGAAGTCAATAATCTGTACATAAAGGTTCTTGGAAAAGCACCATGTGCTATACCCAGGAAAGGTGCTGTTAGGGTTAGAAGCGATGGTTAAATACAGGCACACCTTGCACTTGGCACGTGGGGCAGCACCTAGTCTCCAAGGACATCAGTGTACCTGATCCTATCTCCATTTAGTTTTCTGTACAGATGAATAATGAGCTTGTTGCATAACAGCAAACTGGCATCACATCAGTGGTGTCTCCTGAATGCAACAGTTTTTCTCCCATGAAGTCTAGAAGGTACACTAAAGGGGCCTCAGGTGAAGAAGTGGCTGGTAGGATTTCCTCCTTGCAGTTTCAGTCCTCCACTCAGTTAAATGTTGCATTTGGACACATGTGCGAACAGTCAACTGTGTGAGCCTTTCCTTCTGCACCTGCTCCAGTCTTTGGCCCCAGCTCCCTCCTTGTCTCTGGTCCCCTGACAACCCTGTCTTCTGTGACCTGTCCCTCACACCTGGGCCATGGAACTCTGACCTGGCCTCCTGTCTTCTCAGCCCATGTGACCTCACCCATCCCCCCTATGGCTTCAGTTAACATTCATGTGCCAACTGTGGTTTCCCACTATACTCATAGCTGGGGGTCTCTGAGTGGTGTATCCACCTTCCTCACACCCAGATAGAATCTCAGGGAGCTGGGAAAGTGACCACATACACTGAACCTTCTGATGGCCTGGCTTTTTTTGGCGAAATCGCTTCTTTCCTTTTTTGTGATGACAGAGGTGCCAAGCATGGACCTTTTGGCTCCTTGGTGCTTGTGCCTCTGCTTGGTGGAGTAGCTGGTGCCGTCGTCTCTGTGTTTCTCCGAGGAGCCCCAGCACTCACAGGAGCGGAGCTGAGTACGAGTCAAGGCGAGGGCTGTGTCCTTCTGTTCTGACCCTGTATCCCTTGCCCTGTGACTACTCCTTGAATAGTGGCTCTCCTTTAGGAATTGTCTGCTGTCACAAGACCTGCGCCACCTCCAGACAGTACAGAGGGGTGGTGAACAGGCACTGGAGCCAAGACTGTGCTCAAACCCCAGCTATCTGACCTCTGTGTATGATGGGGACAGCTGTGCAGGACTGAAAAGGCTGTTGTGAAAATAAATGCTCATTCATGTAAATGCAGCACAGTGTCTGACAAGATGTGAGTACTCAGAGTCATTCCAGAGGACACATGATAGAGCCCGGGAAGCACAGATGCTGAAGCCCTCAGCCTTGGAGTACAAACCCTGGGGCATTTCAGAACATCCAGAGAGTCAGCGAGAAATGCGGATGCCTGCTGGCTATTAGTTGACCGTGAGATCAGTGGTCTAACGCCATCTCCTTAGGCAACACACACATTCTTCTCTCTCACACACACAACTGTGAAAAACAAAGCAAGTCACAAGTATCCCTTTCCTCCTCCATCCTCTACATCAACTTAAATCCATGGAGGAGTCGGCCTGAGGGCTGGCAGCACGGGGTGCAGGTAAGGTGTGGACACAGGGCTCTGGTTGATGTGGCCTCATCCACCCTTTTTCAAGGCTTCGGTTAACAGCCCTTTAATATGCGCTCTGCTGGGGACACCATCCTTGTGTCAGTAACCATGGGAAGGCAGTCATGTTATTCTTAAACACAGTGGTATTTTTCAAAGGTTCTGATTAGGAACCTGCATTTTAAAACCTATTTGTCATTCAAAATGTCAGCCTATACATAATGAGATTTCATGTTGTGACTTGGTACTGTCAAACCCAGGATAATAAACCTTTAAAAAGTCCTATACGCTAGTTTTCTCATTCTCAAAAGAATGTCTTTTCTGATGGGGAATCTGTTTCAAGTGCTGTGTGAAGTGACTGACAAGACTGAGATAAGTGGTGGAGGTTGGGCTTTCCGCGTGGTAGCATCAAAGGAGTGCAGAGTGCTAGCGAAGGCTCCAGGGTGTCTTACTAGACACCTCACTTCTGCCCAGCCTCGACTGAGGTCCCGGGCCTCAGACTGTGGGGTTCAGGGACTCTTTGATCATAGAAATACTTGAAAAAGTGAGTGTATGTTTCCCTATCATGCCTAATTTTTGTGCTGTATCCCTTCTGTTTTTCACTTTGGTCAGCCGGGTCAGTTTTCTCCTTTGACATGTTCTCAAAGAACCAGCTATTGCCTTGTGGATTTGGTCACCTCCATTGCATCTTTGGTTTCTATTTATTTCATTCCTGGCTTTCATTTCTTTCTCTCCACTTTCTTTGACTCATTCTTTTTATTAAAAAGCAAACAGACTTTTTATGCATAGCTCACGTTCAATCGCTTTTCCTCTTTAACACGCACTGAAAGCTCTACATTTACCTTATTCTTTTAAAAAAAAAACTTTTTTTATTTTAAAGATGTGGAGCACAATTCAGGGTTAGGTATACAAATGCTCATTATGCAGGTGCCCTCGTTGATGAGGTGTGTCCCTCCTCCACTCCTCTGGCAGTTTCCCATAACTGCCAATTCTGTTCCACCTCTCCCCTGGCAGTTTCCCGCTACTGCCAATCCCTTTCTTATAGTATGATAATTGTTCAAGGTCCACTTATGAGTGAGAACATGTGGTGCTCAGCTCTTTGTTTCTGTGAAAGATCACAGCATTACAGACTCTAAGTTCATCCAAGTTGCTGTGAAGTTCATAAATGTGTCCTTCTTTATGGCTGTGTAATATTCCATCATGTACATGTACCATTTTTAAAAATCCAGTCCTCTTTTGATGGGCAGCACAATTGGTTCCATGTTTTTGCTATTGTGAATAATGCTGCAATAAACATGCGTGTGCAGGTATATTTTTCATAGAATGATTTGAGTTCCTCCAGGTATATTCCCGGGGTCATATGGAAGGTTGACTTTTAGGTCTTTTAGGAATTGCCAAACTGTTTTCCACAGAGGTTGTACTAGTTTACACTCCCACCAACAATGTAGAAGTGTTCCCTTTTCCCCATATCCTTTCCAGCATCTGTCATTTTTTGAGTTATTGATGATAGCTATCCTGACTGGAGTTAGGTGGTATCTCAATATGATTTAAATTTGAATTTCTTTATGACTAGTGAGGAAATATTGCATGCTCATGGACTGGAAGAATCAACATTGTTAAAATGTTCATCCTACCCTAGGCAATCTACAGATTTAATACAATACTCATTAAATTACCAGCATCATTCTTCTCAGACCTGGAAACATTACAGAAATTCATATGGAAACATAAATGACCACAAATAGCCAGGACAATCCTCAGCAAACAAACAAAAAACCCAACAAAACAACAACAAAAAACAAAGTGGGAGGCATCACACTCTCAGACTTTAAACTTTAGTACAAGGCTACAATAATCAAAACAGCCTGGTATTGGTACAAGAACAGGCAAATATACCAATGAACAGGATAGAGATTCCAAAAGCAAAACCTCAATTTCTTAACCAACTCATCTTCAACAAAGCCTCCACCATCAATCACTGGGGAGAGGAGAACCTATTTAGTAAATGGTGCTGGGAAAACTAGCTGACCACATGCACATTAAAAAAAGACCCCCTACATATCACCATACACAAAAACCAACTCTAAATGGATTAAAGACCTAAACATAAAACCTCAAACTATAAGAACCTTATAAAATGCAGGAGACATGTAAATCCGGAAACTATAAGAACCTTATAAAGTGCAGGATGGAGATTGGAACTGGCAACCAATTCCTGATCAAAATCCCAAGTGTCCATGTCATAAGAGATAAGATAGATAAGTGGGACCTCAAACTGACAAGCTTCTGCAAAGCCAAAGAAACCATCAAGAGAGCAGGGAGACAGCCCACAGACTGGGAAAAAAGTATTTGCCAACTGTATAACTGACAAAGGCCTAACATCTAGGATTTACAAGGAACTCAGATGTGCCAAAAAGAAAAAAAACAAGCAGCCTCATTACAAACTGGGCAAAAGATATGAATAGACACTTTTCAAAGAAGACATATGAGCAGCCAACAGACACATGAAAAAACGCTCAGCCTCACTAAGGCATTTCTTCATATAATTATCTTGAAGTATTTCTCTGGCTGCATCCCACATTTTGAGTGAAATTTTTCACTACTGGACAACTCTCCATTTTTCTAATTTTTTGTGATGGTTTCTTTTTTGACCAATGTGTTATTCAGAAGTATGTTTTAAAATTTCCAAATGTATGCAAGGTTATCTTTAAAAGTTATCTTCTTGTTACTAATTTCTAATGCTTTTTTTTTGTAACCAGAGAACTCAAAACTGATTCACTGTCATTTCTTGAGATTTGCTTTGTGGAAAGAATGTGGGCGCTTCTCTAAGGTTGTAGACTACAAATTTCTGCCAGAGTAAGCTTGTTAATTGTGCTTTCAAATTTTCTTTAAATTTGATAAATATTTTGCCAGCTATACTCAGAAAAGTGTATTAAAAATCTACCAATATGATCATGGGTTATAAATTCCAGTAATTTTTACATTATAGATCTTGAAGCTATATTATAAATTATACCTAAATTTAGAATCATTTTATCTTCTTAGAAAATTATCATTTTATTACACAGTACCCTTTATTCCTAAATATATTTTGCTTTCAAATGTATTATGTAAGATATCTACTTGACACTTTTAGCTTTCTTTTCATGAATATTTTCCTGGCATACTTTTTCTGATGGTGGTAGGGATTAGCATTATTTTTCTTTCAATCTTTATGAGGCTTTATATTTTAGGATCCAGAAAAAGATAGATATTTAGAATTACTACATGGATGAATATTTGGGGTGAAGTCTATTCTGAGGATCTATTTTATCGTAACAGTTCACTGACATTATTGTGCTAATTCATTTAAAAATATTTTTAACCTTAGTCTGCATTTTCTATTTACTCTCCTTTCTTGGTGCTTTATTAATGTCCCCATATATTCTATTAGTTTGTTTCCTCTTTTAGTTTCCCACAAACATCATTTTTCATTTAAAAATAGTTTAGACACAAAAAGTTTCAAAAATAGGATAAAGAATCCCCATATTCCTTCCCCTTACCCAGCGTTCTCCAGATATTATCTCACATAGCCACAGCACAATGATCAAAAGCAGGAAACTAATAACCATACACTATTATGAACTAATCCACAGATTTTATTCAAATTTCACCAGTTGTCTCAATGATGTTCTTTTTCTGGTTCAAGATCTAATCCAGGATCACACGTTGCATTTAACTGTCATATCTTTAATCTGGGATAGTTCCTCAAGTCTTCATTTGTCTTCCATGATCTTGACACTTCTGAAGAGTTCTGGTCAGGGAGAATGTCCCACAATTGTGTTTAACATTTCTTTGTGATTAGATTCAAGTTATGAGTGTCACTTCTCTGGTATTTTTGCCATAAGTGAATTAATGCAGTTGCCTGTTCTAGAAGAGTGAAATATCAGCTAACTGGAGATGTCCAAGTTCCAATCAGCTTTCTCCTCCAGATATTAAGCTTGCCACATAATGTTTTTCTATCGCAAACCTCCTACTTCATAGGCAGGAGAAGACTTAGTGCAAGAGGCCTCCTGGCTTCAAGAGGCAGTTGGGGCCACGATGGCCACAAGACAAGAGAAGATCCCTGATGGTTGAGTTCAGCTGAGTGTGAAGACCCTTGGAACTGGTCTGGGCACATATAATTGATACTACGCCCAACACTACCTAAAGGGAATAGTAGCTTCATTATTTTCTTTCAAGTCTAGGATTTTAGTGATGTGTTCTTTTTGGACCTTAAAACCATATTTTTAATTGTCTTTTTAAGAATCCAAATAACTTTAAGAAAGAAACCTAATTTAATGACAACTAAGGGGCAAATCAAAGATGCTCCTTTGTAGCAGAAAAGGAACTTACCAGAACTTATTTTGTGGCAGAAAACAATTTGGTTTTGCTGAGTGTCTGATTAAACATTAAAAATAATGCGGACAACTCATTTGGGAAAACAGATACACAGAACAAAGACAATGATTATCCAAAGGCCTCAGTGGCAAGTCAAGCAGATGTCCAGCTCAGGACCTCTGCCCTCAGGTCTGCAGTCACCTGAGTCTCTCGCCTGATGTAGATTAGCACTGTCTTTATGAGTTGTGTCTATGTCCATGGTATATATTTCTTGAGCATTAAAACAGAATATAAATCAATCAGTGTTACAGACTGTGAAAATCAATATTTGAGAAGTACTCATATCTTTCCTGAGGCTGCATTTACTCAGCATATTACCGAGCAGCTGCTGGCACAGGCTTATTTTAAACATTTCATAGCTCTTGTTCTTCTGCATCTGCAGCACCCATTTAGAGCACTTTATGTACCACTTGAATCCAACCATCCTTGCTATACGGATGAGTAAACAGATGCCGCAGAAGGCCAAGCGACTTTGCCAGTGTCGTGCAGTGTTGCCACGAGCAGCCAGCTCAGTGCCCTTTCATTTCCTCTCCTCTACCCTTCCCTTGATTATTCCTTCTTCTCCATACTTGGGGGTGGGGTTTAATTTGCTCTTCTTTGTTAACTTAAGATGGAACTTGAAATCATTAATTTTAGATTTTTTTTGCTAACATAAGCATGCAATGTTACAAATTTTCCCTTTAAGTACCTTTTAGCTGTATGCCTCAAATTTTGATGTTTTATTTTACTTTTCATTCAGTTCACATATTTTCTAATTTCTTTGGTGTTTTCTCTTTAATTCATGGGTTATTTAGAAGTGTGTTGTTTAACTTTCAAATACTTAGGGTTTTTCTAGATACTTTTTTGTTATTGATTTCTAATTTAATTCCACTGTGGACAGAGTGCAAACTCTGTATGATCTGAATTTTTTCTACCTGTTTCATGGCATAACATATGGTCTTTAAAAAAAATGCACATTTCTCAGTTGTTGAGTATAGTGCTGTATAAATATCAACTATTATTCAAAGATCTTCCTTCTTTGCTAATTTTTCATCTAGTTGTTCTATTAATTGCTGAAAGGCATATACAACTCTTCCAAAACTGAGAATGATGAAACTGCCTATTTCTTCCTTTACCCTGTCAATTTTGCCTCATGTATTTGAATATTCTGCATGCTCTATTCTCAGGCCAGACACAGGAATGATTTCTCTCTTTCTCAGTGATCATTTTATAATTATGAAAAGTCCTTCCTTATCTGCTATGATATGTTGTCTTAATATCTATTTTACCTCCTACTAATACAGCTACTTTTTCCAGCCTTCTCCATGCTTACTGGTTGTATGATGTTTTTCCATCCAGTTACTTTCAACTTGCCTGTGCCTTTAAATATTCTGAGGTTCATCTCTTCTAGAGAGAGTATATAGTTAAGCCATGCTTTTTCATTCATTCTGACAACCACTGTCTTATAATTAAAATGTTTAATACATTGATGTTTAATGAAATTATTGCTATGGTTGTGTTTGGGTATATCATTCTTTTGTTATCTATTTTCTGTTCTTCTTTTTCTGCCTTTTAAAAATTATATATTTTAGAAACTCATTATATTTTCCTGTTGGCTTTTTAGTTGTACTTCTCTGCATTACTGTTTTTGTAATTGTTCTGGGGATTACAACACATATCCTTAACTTTTCACAGTCCATTTATAGTTAATATTTTACCACTTCATGTAAAATGTAGAAATCTTGCAACAATATAGTCTGTTTCCCCTTTCCCTCATGTTACATCCACATAGGTCATAAGCCCACAAGAAAATGCAATAATATTTACTCTAAATAGTCATATATAACAACTTTAAGAGAAAAAAATAAAACATTCTGTATTTACCCAGCTATTGTCCATCTCTGATGTTTTTCATTGCTTTTTGAGGATGTGAGCTTCCATCAGATGTAATTTCCTTTCAGTTAGAAGAAGCTCCTTTGCCCTTTCTTACAGTGCAGTCTGGTGGCACTAGATTCTCTTGGTTTTCTTCTATCTGAAAATGTCTTCATTTGGCTGAAAGAATATCTTCATTTGCTATAGAATTCTAGATTGACAGCTCTTTTTCTTCTACCCCTTTAAAGATGGCCATTTCCCTCTCTTTTGCCTCCACAGTTCCAGATGTTAACCTTTGTACGTAATATGTAGTTTTATTACTGATGCTGACTAGATTTGCTTTTTAGCTTTGGCTTCAACAGTCTGCCTCAGTGTGACATTCTTTGTGATTATCCATTCTGCTATTTGTTGAACATCATGAAGCTGTAGATTTGTGTCTGCCATTAAATTTGGGAAACTGTCAGCCATTCAAATATTTTTTTTCCTGCCTGATTCTCTTTTTGCTCTCCTTCTAGGACTCCAGTTACATGTTTGATCTTGATTTTATATATATAAATATGCATATATATATATATATATTTTTGAGTTGGAGTCTCATTCTGTTGCCCAGACGGAAGTGCAGTGGCATGCTCCCAACCACCGCAGCCAGTGATCCTTCCGCCTCAGCCTTCCAAAGTATATGTTCACTTGTGCCCAAACATTTCCCTCTCTACTCTTCACACTGGATAATGTCCACTGATCCATCTTCAAGTTCCATTTCCTGTTCCTCACTGTGCTATTTAAGTCCATACAGTAATTTTTTTTTATTTCAGAAACTGCATTTTGGAGTTCTAAACTTTTCATTTTTTAAACATTGTTTCTAGTCTCTGCTAAGATTTCCTATTAATTTGTGGCTAACATATACTCTTTTACTTCATCGTGGGTAGTTATAACAGGTGCATTAAAACTCGTCTGCTCATTTCAACATTTGGATTATCTCAGGGTTGCTCTCAGTAGATTTTCTATTCTTTAAAAATGTGTTGCATTTCCCTTTTTCTTTACGTCATATAATTTTGGATTTTATCCTTAACATTATGATTGACAAATTTTGGATAATCTAGATCCTGTTTTGTTTTTTTTTTTTCCTTTGATTTAGCAGGTAATTTTCTTGCTTGGACTTGAACTGCAAACTCAGTTTCTCAAATGTTTCATGAGTAGTATCTTTATTCTTTGTCTCAGTTGAACTGTTCTCAGTCTGCTTCATGCTGGTGTTGTTCAAGGGTCAGTGAGTGATTTGGATAGAATTTTGGGATCTCTTCTCTTGTTCTTGTTTTTCTAAAATTTTCCCTCTCTCTGGTAGCTGCAATTTCCTAGAGACAATCTTTTGATTCCCAAGAGGAGAGGACAGAAAGAGATCAGATAAATAATTCAAGGACAGTCCCTGGAATCTAAAGATACTAGATTTATCACTAAGGATAAAAGGGTATTATAACCAGAACAACCTTACTAACTTTCAAAATCTAGGAAAAGGAGAAGATTCCTGAGAGGGAGAGGGTGAGGGAGGTGGGGGAGAGAAAGAGAGAGGGAAGGGAGGGGGAGAGAGAGAGAGAGAGAGACAGAGAGAGAGAGAGAGAGAGAGAGAGAGAGAGAGAGAGAGAAAGAGAGAGAAACAGAAACAGAGAGAGACAGAGGGATACCGGAGGACAGCAGTGTAAAGCCTTCAAAATTCTTAGGAAAAACGATTTCTAACCCATAATTCTATACCTAACCAAGCAACCAATAAAGATTTTCAAAGTCTCAAAATACTTACCTTCAATACACTCTTTTCTCAAGAAATTACCTGAGGCTGAGTTCTACCATGTGAGGGAGAAAACAAGACATGGGTTACACAAGTGGCTGATTCAATAGAGAAGCAAAAAGACTTCCAGGTTGATGATTACAAAGAATAAGTATGAGGTCAACCCAGCAGGCACCAAGTCCAGACTGGAGTGAGCTAGAAATCTGTGGGGAAGCTGCTCAAGAAGGTAAATTGGATAAAGTTTCTGTGTGTTTGAATATATTGCAAGGACACTTGCAGAACTTGGATAGAGGGAGTTTTGGGATGAGCTAAAACAACACAGAAAACATAGGAAAAAAAGCACAGTAGGAAAAGAATCTCAGTCTATGACTTCCTTAGGACTGAACGGTATCTACACAGGGCTAATAACAAGGGCAATGAGCATTGAGGTAAACAGAATGAACATGCTGGGAGGAGGAATTAAGGGAGTGTGTCTGTGGCACAGGCCATGGGAGAAAAGAGAGCTGAATTCTCCTGTTCTGTTGTAGGAAGACTACATGCCCAAAATGAAATAATCAAGAAGTAGCAATATAAACCTGTTAAGGGAGGAACGAGTTTAGCAAGGTAAATACTAAAGAAGCAGGTCAGCTAGACGAATTGAAAGTGGATGGCTTTTAGGGACCAAGCAAAGGACGGGGCTCATTTCACAACCAGTTCTATGAAACCATTTGCTTCTTTATGTATTTAATTAAAGCATACAAAAAGACAATCTGACACATTTGCTAACGTGATTTCATCAATAATACTCAATAATATTTCCTAAGGGGTTATTTTGGTATCAGTTTCTGGGCTAGGATCCACAGTCCCCATACCAAGACTTCCCATGGCCATGGCTACAGCTCATGGAACTCCTTTTTGCGGTCCACAGAATAGGGGCTTCACGGTGTTTCAGGTCTTTGAGTTGAGGGCAGGGGAAGGAAAACATGGCAGTGCAAAAAACAACTCCAAAGTCACCTGACATCTGTACCTATCCAGGTAAGGTCTGGTTCCAGAAGCACGTCATCTACGTAGAGGAAATTCCATAAGCATTTGGAGAAAACAAAGGGCTAGGCATAAATATCTGTAAGACATTCCAGTAGACAAAGAAGCTGAGGCAGTAGGAATTGGTCAGACACCCAAGAAAGGTAATTTAAGAAGAGAATGAAGCTGAGGAAAGATCTTTAAAGAATAGTTTCACTCTGTCCTTGAGGCCAGGATATTCTATGATCTTCAAGGAAGAGGCAGTATTCTTTAGAGGCCCTACTATGAGTTAAGAGAATGGCTCCACAGTATTAAATTTCTCTGATTGTTTCCTTACCATTCTTTACCTGGTCATTTATGGCTTTCTAAATGCCAAGTTTAGTAACCACTTCTTGGTACTCACCCTTTTGACATCTTACACCATTTGACTTTGCAGACGTTCTATTTATTCTTACTGTAAAACTTGCCCTTCCTTTGACTTCTGTGTCTCCTCTGACCCCATTCTTTCCTGGTTTTCCTACTACCTCTATTGGGGAATCCTTGGGGGTTACTTTGGCAGTTTGAATTTAGGCAGTGGTCTTAGTTTTCAGGGATCTTTGCCTAGCCAGAAAGTTTATAGGCAGGTGGGGCAGAAATAATATTTTAATGTGAAGAGATAATAAAGATGACAATCTCAACATTGACAACAACAAAGGCAGTGGGATCCCAGTGATGGTTAAAATGCTGATGTAGACAAATGACTAGGTTAAGTACATGTCTTGGATAGGAGTTGATGTCTCTACACAGGAGAAAGACACTCAGACATCCTAACTGCCTCTTAAAGACCCAGGTCCTGTTCATAAGATGTTTATTGTTAGGTATATCAAACTTGGCCAGGTACAAAAAAGAATTTCCAGTGATGCATACGATAGAACAATAAAAAATGTGGGTGAACAGAAATGAACTGAGATCAACACCCAAAATGCATGATTGCCCCAATGCAGAACCACATGCAATTGCATTTAAATCAACGTTAGAATCATTATAGCTGCTGCCCTAATTGAAGTATATGAAATATTCTATATATCTTTCAGATTTTCACTTCCCATAAATCCATATAAAAATCTTTAAGAGTGCCAATAGACAAACATTTAGTGACAACAAGATATGCAAGCTTAGTTTACAGTAATGTATAATTATTTTATACATATTAAGTAAAATATATTTGACTTTATTTTAGAAACCCAACTTTGTTTTAAAAACCAGCTGAAATTTATAACTTTTCAGAAAACATATTACAACACTCTTATGTAACTGATAGCAGAATATCGTGATCAAAACAGAAACACATACCACCACCTTGTACCAAATCCAGAATAAAACAATATTTTCTATTTATTCCCTTAATAAAAACTATGCAAGGATGACAGAGGCAGCAGAATGAGTCAGTGAGCTGGGTCTATGGCAATGATGTTTGTTTTGCAATGCCCAAATCATTTCTAGAACATGCTACTTTCATGGTGCACTGATATAGAAAGTCTTAGTAAAACCAAGTTATTTCTAATAGCTCTTTAGTATTTCAAGTGAGGCCAACTGAGGTAACTCACATGAAGTCATGCTGACTCACACAGACCACGCTAAAACCAGAATGCTACCTGAGCATGAAATTAGGGACTCCTTAATTTTTTTTCTAAGCTGCCTCTTTGTTAAAACTTCTCTAAGTTCTGGTTTATCTCTCAGCTTTCTTCTAACTTAAGTCATATTCATCTATCTCCTCTTAACCACTAAGTTAATCTTCTGTAACTCAAGTCACTCTTGAAATCCCCCTTTCTCCTAAGAAGTCCCCCTTGACTTGTTGGAACAGTAGTCCTTGAACTACCTCATTTGGGTATGGGGTTTTTATACCTTTACCCTCTACTCTGAGCCATAAGAGCACTTACATGTTTCTATGTTGTTAAAGTTTATTAGCAGCTGACTGAAAAGCTGTCCCTGAGCTGGGTCCCTGGTGGGAAGATGTAAGAAAGCATGTTCTGGAAGGAAGCACTGGGCAATGGTGAAGCCAGAGTGTGAACTGTGAGTGTGAGTATGAGTCCCGCTACCAACCAGCCTTGTGGTCTTGGAGAAGTCACCAAGCTCTCTCCAAGCCCGGATTCCCTTATCTGCTAAATGGACATGGGGATAACTAACCTATGGGTGTCATTAAGCTGTTGTGAAGACTAGACGAGGCACTTCCATGCCATGCCTAGCATATGGCAAGTCCTCAATAGGCAGAATTAGCAGGGCTTGATAAATGCTCTCTGACAATAAATTGACAAATATAGGGTTAACTAGAATTCAAGTATTTATTTGGAATGTCAAAACTAGACATATAAAAAGTTATATTGCTAATAAAAATGTTGAAATAAAGACACGCATGGAAAAATGTCAACTAAACTATATCTTACATTGAAGACAGATTCTTTATTGGATGAATGCACTGTACTAGATACTTAAAATAACAAACATACAGAATGACAGTTTTGTAATTTAGTTTGTAGTCATGTTAGGTACAATGGTTAATACATCTAGGAACGATAATATTCTGCATATTTAACAGATTTATCAAGCACATTTGAAAAAAATTAAACTTTAACTTCCAGTTACTATGACTTCTTCCATACACCAAATGAACAAACATATTTATTTATTTCAAATAATCGATACTGTATATGGCTATACTGTGCTCTAAAATTACTTGTATTAATAAAGACATTTATTTCAGTAATTAAAACAGGGGATTCTACAATAACCCTGACAAGTTGACTACAAACAGAGAATTACTCAGTTTTTAGACATAAACAGTATAATGGAGTTGAAGTTGACTTTAAAAGAGGCCACCATGACTTGAACCTGTTCCAGTAAACCTAGTCAGCAGTGGGACAAATGTACGTGGCTAAGCTACAACTCTCCCTGCCTGGTGACCAAGGAGCATCTCGAAGCCTCAGAAACAAAGACTTTGCCAGAGCAGTATTTTTTCAGCTACTGAGCAAGATACTTCAATGAGGAAGAAGTGGCAGAGAGAAAGGCAACTGCTGGAAGGAAGGAGTGGACAGCAGCTGGCGGGAGCTCCCCATCCCCATGGGGCCTGGGGATCCTGGAAGGCTGTGGGTGAACACAGCACCTGGTAGTCACACTCCACCAAAGGGAGCACACAGGGCTTCAAGGACTGCAACACACTAAGGTGACGTAACATACATCAAACTGAGTGAATGAGAACAAAAACGGTGAGTGCTTAGCACTGAGAAAAATAAAAATCAGACAGTGAAATGCAAAGTTAACTCATGGATATCTGGACCACAAATAATCTATTCCAATTACAACATTTAAAAAATGCAGACCACACGTTTTTCCAAGAACCCACTTGAATGAGGAGACACAGGGCTGTTTGTATGAAGTTAGGTTTTTAAGCAGAACTGTACAGTTTAGAACAGTCAATGTTCTGGAGAGGCCCAAGTGTCACCTTCCAGATCTCCTCTTTCAGGCCCTCCACAGGTCTTGAGAGCTGCCTGCACTGATGTTCAGTGAATGCGGCACTGAGAAACTCTTCGTTTGGCACCAGCCCGTCTCACAACACACCCTGAAGAAGCCACTCTGCCTGCAGCACTCACCATGAAACATTTAGCTTTTTAGCAAATACTTTTTAAAAGATATCTTCAACAGTTATATAGGATCTAATCTAATAAGAATGGCAAAACAAATATCACTGTGGCATTTCAAATAAGGTCATTTTGTTTGAAATAAAACATATACCAACATCTTCCTAAGTTACCATGCTGGAAAAAGGAGAAAGGAGGAGGAATTGCAAACCCAATACATTATGTACCGAATACCTCTGTGGTGTTTGCGCAAGTGAGTCTTACTGCTTGCCATCTTTCTGGACTGCCCTCCTTGGCAGGCATTTATGTTTTCATCATGGTTGGAGAAACTGCTTGGAAACAGGTGAGCTGCAAGTGCATGCTGCTTTTGAACTTGTTCAGAAGCTCTTCCAGTAACCTGCAGGGAGGAAATGCTGTTTTACAGTCATAAAGATGGGTGGTCTGGCAACAGGAGAAAATACCAGAAAGCCAGCAGCCAGCCTGCCTGCGCTTGCTGCTTTTAGGAGGTAGCTGAGAGTTCTATTGACAGATCCTTAACTCAGTAACAGAAATCAGTTGATCAAAGATGTTGGTCAAAGGGGCCATAAAACATACCTATTTATGTTTGTATATAAAAGTCTCTTTCCTATTCCCCTCCCAGGTTAATTAGACTTCTAAAACAGACTGATATTTGGGCCTATTCTTTTGAAAAACTTCACTAAATTTACAAACACTAAAATTCATTCTTCTGGTTAAAAGTTCCACGAATGTAGACAAACTCAATCAGGACTGTAAAACAGTGCTGTCACCCCACACTCTCCCATGAGGCCCTCTTCTTCACCAGCTCTTCCCAACCCCAGCCCAACAACTGCTGGCTATCCTCCATTCCTCTACTTCTGCATTTTGTCTTTAGCCAATGTTGGACAGTAGGGAGTGAAAGTGGTGAGTCAATCATCAAGGAAAGCTGGGTTCATGCTCATTCCATTGGGCAAATCATTCTGCTACTTGCTATCAATCTGTTTCCCCAACTGGTTTGATATAGTCATATAATTTAAAAGCTATAAGGGATCTCAGAGTTCACCTGGTTCAGACGAAGCAACCAAGAACAGGGTTTAATGGTATTGAGGTCAAGAGATTACTTCATGGTTTAATAACATTCAGTATTAGAACTCTATACCCATAGTAAATCTAAGATATAGTCCTATCCTGACCTGTGGCTATTTCAGGGTGTCTATTGTTCCTGACTCCCAAATGTACTATCTTTTGAGCTTTGTTTCATATATTAAAAGTAACAGTGATTGTTTTAATATTTCATCTTATTTTATTTTAAAGAAATAAACAGGGTTTGAAACTGATTTAATAGAAGAGGAAAGTTAGTGAGAAAAGAATAATGAAGGATGTATGGCAACTGTCCACACTAGCACCGCCTATGCAACACCATCTGCGAGGGTACTGTCTATGTGACACTGTCTGTGTGACACTGTCTGCGTGGTACCATCTGTGTGGCACCGTCCACATGGGCACTGTCTGTGTAACACCATCTGTGTGATACCATCCATGTAGGCACCAACCATGTGGGTACCATCTATGCCACACTGTCCATATGATGCCATCCATGTGGCACCATTCATGTGGGCACCGTCTGCGCAAGCACCATCTGTGTGGCATCATCTGTGCATGCACCATCTGCATGGCTGCCACACATGCACGTAGGGATGTGCTCTGCTAGGATCACTTTGGTGGAAGGGCTGGCCTGTTGCCCATCTCTAAGCCAGGTCCATGCCTCAGTGCCATGTGGTAGCTTCCCCTGTCACCCTGCCCATGTACTCTCTGCCTTCCGAGTCTACAGTGTGACTAGTGCCTGACTGTTTCATCTGTGGAACCCTCAGTCACATGCAGAGGGCTGGTGAAGGAGTGAAGACCAGTAGTGTTTCCATTGCCTTAGCTGAGGAAGGGCTGGGCATTTATGAAATATATACCTGGCCTAGATTTACCCTCAGGTCAGAGTTTCCTGTTGTGTAAATAATAAAGTTTAAAGTCATGCTGAGATCATTAATGTAGCATAATGGAATATATATAACTTTATTATGACATATGTACACATCTACCCTTTCTTAATACTTTATGTTTTATAGAGCACAAATATCACTGAACTACTCAAAGAGAAAAAAAAAATCACTGAATCTTATGTTTTACTACCCTGTCCTCTTTTACATTATCTTCTTAAATAAATAAGCTAATACATAGTTAACTGAATTAAGTCATAATAAGATTTCTTATGACATCTTCGTAAGTACCAGCTACCTGAAACAAGAAAAGAGCTAACTTCCATATTATTTTAAAACCCAAAGAATGGTTTTCCCTTATTTTGTCATTTGGAAGACATGCAAAGTACAGGTGACATGAGCTACCTGTTAAGGGCTATTAAGGACTGCTCTTAAATCAAATCATCATAATTTTTTAAAGGTACATTAGATAGCAAAACCTTGTTCAACATATTTGATGGCTCCTGAGGACAGCAAGTAGAACTTACTTTTTATCTGCTCCACTTGAAAGTTGAGGCAGGGCTTCCAAAGCCTGTTTGAAACTAGACCTGGAACATAAAGAGCAGCACGCAGGCTGAAACATTTCATAGTTCCAAGGGGAATTACAAGGATCATTAAACAATTCTTAAGCACATCTTACCTATTAAGAAACCAGTGTATGCCAGTAAAAGAAGTATAAATATGAGAAAAAGTAAAAGTGAAAAACAACAAAAAAAGTAAAAGTGAGGGTATAGTTCCCAGGCAGAGACTTTGTAGGAGGAGGGTCAGACAAACTCAACTAGGAAACGAAATGCAACTTGAAAAGCTAAAGAAAAACTGATTATAAAGAACAAAAGGATGCTACTCATGACAAATGACAGCTAAATGTGGGCATGTTTAATTTAAAAGCAGTTTTTTAAAACCCAAACTGAACGGTAGATAAAGCAACTGGTAAGATGAAAGGAAACTAAGTCGAAAGAGGAATGATCTTTTGAAAGATTACACAAATAGGGATGTTTACAGTATTGGCATGTATAAGGCCTGAATGAAAGCCAATGTCTTATGATACTTTAATAAGGTCCTTATAGGATTTAGCTACTATATTTAAAGTGTGTAGGAAAATGGAGAGTTATATATATATATGTACTTTAAAAATTCAATATAAATTCTTTAGATGAAAAAGGTAAAAAAAAAAAAAAGAATTAAAAAAACACCTATTTGGGGTGTTTAATGTTTACAAGTAGAAAGTATAAGAAAAATTACTTAATTAAATGAAAGGCATCACAAGGGAGCTTATTTGATAATAACCTGCACTATTCACTAAGGAACAGTTCTTAAATTTGTATCTCTTCTTTTATGATTGACTGAGGTGAAGAAATAAATGCAACTGCTTTTGACTTCCGGGTGGTCTTTGACTTTGTAACTATAAAAACAACCTCCTTAATCTATCAGAAAATACATTTTTGAGCACTGTTCCTATACCTCAAACTAGGGGCAAGTGTCACAACAACATATAGAGAGACTGAGAAGTCCCAGTAGTCATAAAAACTGGCACTGGGCATCTTCACTGCTCCTGGGAGGGCAGGGTGGAATGTGGGACAGGTAGCTTACTGGCACACTTAGGCCCCGTCCCACATTCGATGGCTCACCCTCTCCTGATATGGAGGGATGCCATCGCTGTTGCTCTACCATCTTCTTATTTCTTAAACCTTTTGTCCATTCATTGAAAAACAATAGTGATGCTATTGTTCTTTATTTTGACATAATGATAATAATGATGACAAAGACTATACTACCTATTATATAAAGAACACAAGAGCCCTCTAGACATGGCTTCTGAAAAGCCCTGACAAACAGGAATGAGAGAACAACTTTATTGTTAGGATAAAGTCTAAAACATCTTTTCAGCTGCAGTGATGACAGTAAGAATGATGGCGGTTATCAGATGCTGAACATGAATGAATAAGCGTAGTACACAGGGTCCTAGACATTTGATTTGCATACTGCTTGGCTTCTCAGGCACATGAGTATGTCCTAGGTAATACTGCCAGTGTAGTCAATAATTTTGCATAGGTAGATAGTAGTTCTGTTTCACTTCATCTACTAGTAGGAAATCCTGACTTTCATTCAAAACATCTAAAACGTATCACATTTCCACTACAAAATTTTGCAGAGAAACCACAATGCTTCCTCTCACACTGATATTTACAACACTGGAAATGGCCTTCATAGTCTGCTATGAATAGATTAAGACTCAATTCTTATTTTCTTCCTTTTTAAGAAGTCTGTGATGCTCTGCTATATTATTTATAAGACTGAGGTTTATCAGTAGTGAATGAAAAACACAATTATATTAAACCTGATTTCTTTATATTGTGCTGCAAAGAAGTGGCCTTGAGAGTTGCTGGCTTGTTGTAGGTTTATGCTTTTTAGCTAAAAAATTAGCCAAAGATAAACCTTATCACATCACAAATTCATGATCATTTACTCTGATCAGTTACTCTGATCAGTTATCTTTACCAAAGATATAATACGCTAGTAAAATAACCTTTATTTTTAATAAAGCAGTGAGAACTAAAGAACACTGCATCTTACCTGCTTTCCGGTGTCAGGTAAACAGCCACAGTATCCCTCAAAGCACAGATTTCAAGTCTTGCCTAAAGTTAAGAAGATGACAAAGTGACAACAGGAAAATATGTCAGTTATCAAATATAAGCAAGTACTGAAGGGAACAATCTCCAGCCTGCTTATCGCAGGACAGGAGTGGTATAATACCACCACGGTGACTATTAGTCATTAATAGACTTTCTAAAGCAGTTCAAAGAAATAGCTATAGCAGAATTCCCTTTTACTGAAAATTAGCTTGCAGTCACAGATGACTGTGTGAAGGCAGGGAGCTAAATATCTCACTATGAAAAGTACACGCAGTGCAATGGTTTTTCAGAAATCTGTATTTACTCTTGCCAGTCATTTTTCTTTTAGTCTTGTTGTGAAAGGAAAGAATCTCTGAAACACTGCCCCTGAAAGGCCCCTTGCCCCACAGAGTTAAGGACATGGTTTAGCTTGCTTCCTGATACCAATGTCCTTCCAGGTACACTGCCTTAATCTCACAAACTACACTATGCCCAACAGTTTCAATATAATCTCTATTAAAATCATAGCTACTTATCTTTTAAAAATGAAAACTGAAAAGTTGATTCTAAAATTCATATAAAAATGTAAGGAACTCAGAATAGCCAGGACAATCTTAAAAAATAGTTAACACATTTAGAGGGCTCACACTTTCTAATTTCAAACATATTATAAGGCAATAATAGTCAATATAGTGTGGTACTGGCATATGTATAGCCATATAGACAAATAGAACAGGATTGAAATAAACCTTTACATTTACAATCAACTGACATTTAACAAGTTGCTAAGACCATTCAATGGGGAAAAATAGTCTCTTTAACAAATGGTGGTGGGACAACTGGATATCCATGGGCAGAAGAATGAAGCTGGATCCTTTCCTTAACATAAAAATTAAACTCAGTATGGATAGTTAAAGGTAAGAGATAAAACCATGAAATTTTCAGAAGAAAACAGGAGAAAATCCTCATGACCCTGGGTTGGGCATGTCTTCTTAGAAATAATGTCAAATGTATAAGCAACAATAATAAAATGAGATGCACTAGACTTCATTAAAATTTAAACTTTCTATGCTACAAAGGAGCCATCCAGAAAGTGAAATGACAACTCACAGAATGAGACACCGCTTCACACCCACCAGGAGGACTATAATCAGCAAGACACACAATAACAAGTGTATTGGTGAGGATGTGAAGATATTGGAACACATATAAACAGCTGATGGGAATGTAAAATGATATAGTATTTTGGAAAACAATCTGGCAGTTCCTCAGATTAAATGTAGAGTACCCATATGACCTACTCCTTGGTGAACATCCAAAAGACAAGAAAACATATGTTCACACAAAAACTTGCACATGAATATTTATAGAAGCACTCTTTCTAATAGTCAAAAAGTAGAAAAAAATCCACAAATGTCCATCAACTAATAAATGGACAAATAAAATGTAGCCTATTTAGTCAACAGAATATTATTTATTCATGAAAAGGAACGAAGTTCTGGTCCATGCTACAACATGGAAGAACCTTGAAACATTATGCTAAGTGAAAGAAGACAGTCACAAAAGGCCACATTTGTGTGATTCCATTTATACAAAATATTCAGAGTAGACAAGTCATAGAGATAGAAAGCCAACTGGTGGTTGCCTGTAGCAGGGAAGGAGGTGTGGTAAAAAAATGGTCAATGGTACTGCCAATGAGCTTAAGGGTGATGAAATGTTCTAAAATAGATTATGGTAATGATTTGATAGCTCTGAATATATATTTAAAACCTCTGAATATATTAAAAATCACTCTTTTATTTCAGAGGTAAATTATATGGCTTATGAAATCTATCTGTACAAAACTTTAAAGGAACAAAGCTAACTTAAGCTTTCACTTCCATGTAAGCATGAAGAATTGCAATCTGACATGTAAGTCATATTTCCTGGAGCCTAGCAGAGCCTCTGATGTTGAGGCATTCACGTAGACAACTCAGTTCTTAGAGGTAGGTGCCCACAGGGAGTTTGATGCTCAGGAGGAAACAGCTCTTACTCTCAAGGAGTGGTCAAAATGCCAAACAATGACAAAAGACAAAGTAGTTCTTTACAGTGCATCGAAAATTCTGCGTGTAATTTAGATAAAAGTTGATTTATATCAGATACAGTATATTGAGTTCCTTTTTTCTGTTTAGGAAGTAAATGTTTGATTTTATTTTTTTCAGTGCTTTAGAAGCTTGAAAAATAGATTGTAACTAGAAAGTTACATATGCTAGAAAGTATGACAATTTCTGTCTCTATTTTGCTTAAATTCTAGTACAGGTAAAAACAGATAAAAAAGGAAAATAATCAAATAAAAAAGTAAGGTAGTTTTTTTTTGTTTGTTTGTTTTTATTAAAGAAAGTAGGATTTATTGAGAGGACAGAAAAGCTCCCACAGCGGGAGGGGACCCAAGGGGGTGGCCCATAAGGTAGAATTTTTAGCTGAATAATTTAGGAGAAAGATTAAATCACTGAAAAACCAATCTGGTTCAAATTTTATTCACTCAAAGTGATAAAGTGTTTTAATTAACCTATGAATTATGTCAATTATAAATGCTGTGGGTATTTATGTAGTACATATAAAATTCAAATCCAGGAAATGTCATGCTAAAATATCAGCCAAAATCATCAAACTATCATTCTTCTCTTCTCTAAACTTGCTCTCAGGAAGATTCTGGAGATTGGCAGGCAGCTTATGCAAATGATTATCAAAGATAAATGTTCAATCTCTCTCGAGAGTTACTTGCTCCAAGGGAAGGGAGTTCTCAAAGTCACTCTCCATGGAAGCATGAGGGCGGGAGTTCAGACTCACTTGAACTTTTTCAAACTATAAATGCCTGCCCAGCTCCTAGTAGGTGTCAGATATTGGAGGCTGGAACAGTTTGGAGGCCAGTAGTTTCTGCACATGTGTATGCTGAAGAGTTTTCCAGCTGATTCTGAGATCTCTTCCCAACCTCTCCCTGCTAGCTTTGAGAGTGATTTAGCCCTCAGATGAATGCATTACAGAGGTAATTTGAAGAAAGGGTAGACTTTTGTTACAAATCCAGGAGTGCTGAGGCCGGCTGTAGCTACTGAAACTTCCTTTTAACTCATTTTCAGTGTTACACAATTTATGCTATTGATCATCTGTGGTAAAATTATTATAATAAACATGAGTTTTCAAGTTAAAGTATAATATCAGAGGTCTGACCAATCAAATTTCTAGAGAACACTGGTAGCAAATGGAAATGTAGCAGAAGTTTTTGTTTTGTTTTTTTTTTGAGTTGGAGTCTCACTCTGTCGCCCAGACTGGAGTGCAGTGGCCACTCCCGGCCACCCCAGCCTCGACCTGCTGGGCTCCGGCGATCCTTCCTCCTCAGCTTTCCGAGTAGCCAGAATTACAGGCGCGTGCTACCACACCCGGCTAATTTTTTGATTTATTATAGAGATGAGGTCTCGCCTGCCCAGGCGGGTCTAGAACCCGCGGGCTCAGGCAATCCACTCACCTCAGCCTCCCAAAGGCGCGGGATTACAGGCTGAGCCACCGAGACCAGCTAAGCAGAAGTTTTTATAATGGATTTCCTCCTAGCCAAATTAACAAGTGCTTGCCATTCCTTTTTTCCCAATAAGTATTTCATTGTGATAATGTTCAAATATACAGAGACTCTAAAAGAATTTCCCAGTGAATACCTGCATGCCCACAGCCTCTTTCCATCAATATTTACTTGCATCATCACATACCTATCCATCAATTCATTCTATTGCTTTGATATACTCCAGCATGCATATTATTAACTAGAGTAGACTATTTGTGCTAGGGTTTTTTTCTGGGTTAAAATTTATACATTGCACAATGGACAAATTCCAAAATGCATCTGATGAGTTTTGACAGATGTGCACACGGTGTAATGGAAACCCACATCAAGGTACAGAACTACCACCTGTAAAGCCCCCCACAAGCTCTTCCACAATTAATCCCAACCACTCAAAGGAAACCAGTGTTCTGAGTTTTTCCACCACTGATTAGTTTTACCTGTTCTAGAGCTTCATGTAAATGAGACCTGTGCTATGTTTTTGTGTGTAAGTCTTCTTTCATTCAGTATAATGCTCCCCAGATTCACCATGTTGAATAGGTACTTTGTCCCC
Source organism: Carlito syrichta (assembly GCF_000164805.1). Classification (NCBI taxonomy): domain Eukaryota; kingdom Metazoa; phylum Chordata; class Mammalia; order Primates; family Tarsiidae; genus Carlito; species Carlito syrichta. The sequence continues at coordinate 145,542 of NW_007233058.1, forward strand.
TTTAATGCTGAATAGTATTTGGTTGTGTGAACATATTATCCTTTGTTTATTCTATTGATGGACATCTGGGCTGTTCCCAGTTTTTGGCTATTATACATAAAACTGCTGTGAGCATTCTTATAAAAAATGCTTTTGTGAACATGTTTTCAGTTCTTTTGATTAAGTAAGTAGCACTGGAATGACTGAGCCATTGGGTATGTGTATGTTGAGTTATAAAAGAAACTGCAAGAGCATTTCCCAAAGTAGTTATACTACTTTACATTACCAACAGTGTGTGAGCACTCCAGTTCCTCCATACCCTTGCCAACGGTTGATATTGTCAGCCTTTAATTTTCTTTATTCTGATGAATGTGTAATGGTATTGTATTGTAGTGTTAATTTTAATTTACTGCTAACTAATGATATTGACCATTCTTATGTATTATCGGCCATTCTTACTCTATCAGAAATCTAATTACATGAATGCTAGGCCTTCTGGTCCTAAGAGTCCCTGGAGCTCTGTTTATTTATTTTTTCCTCATTATTCTTTTCTCTGTTCTTCATACTGAATACTTTCTATTGGTTTACAAGTTAACTTTTTCCTTTGTCCTCTCTATTCTGCTGTTATTACTATCTATTAGAGTCTTGAAAAACTCTACTATACTGTATTTCTCCATTCCAGAATTTCCATTAGTTCCTTTTTTAGGGTTTCTATTTCTCTGTTGAGATTTTCCACCTATTGATTCATTAAGAGCATATTCCCCCTTACATCACTAAAACAAGGCTGTGTTAAAATCCTTGTCTGCTAATTCTAACAACTTGCTCATCAAAGTTGGTCTCAGTTGATATCTTTTCTATTAGTAATGAGTCATATCTTGTTTTGTTTGTACATTTCAATTTCAGTTCAATAAATTTGTATCCTGGACATTGTGAATATTATGTTTGGACACTCTGGCTTCTGTAATATGCCTCTAAGGACTGTAGCAATTAATTTATCAGACTCAAACTAAAAAGTTCAATTCTTACTTCAGTTCTTCTAGCCTTAGCTGGGCTGACTGGAATGGAGTTTGGCCATGCACATGCTTTACGAGGTCAACCAAAGACTATGCGGTGTATACACGGCATCTATGCCTTCTGTGTCTACTCTCTGGGAGGCCTCCTTCCCTTTCCTATAGCTGTGGCTTCCCAAAGACTGTTCTTTAAGCTATAAAGGCAGTTGGTTTTGTATTAGAGTTTTAGGTACCTGCCTTCAGGTGAAAACACATAATAAGTGAGACATTCACATGTACCATTTCTTCCAGAATCTGCACACTCATGGCTGTTCTCCAGTATCTTCAGGTGTTTTGTTTTGTTTTTTAAATTAAACAGTGTTTTATTTTTAGATGTTACTCAAGTTTACAGTTGTTATCAATGGAAGGCTGGTCTGATAGGAACTTCCTTGGCCATTATTGGACCATTGCTCTTTAAAACACATATGCAATGCTGCCAGCACATGAAAAGTTCCCAAGCAAGAGTTCACGCTCCTCTACACATGCAAGCTTCAGATCCTCCAGCTGGCTGATCTGCATGCCAAGAATTGATTGGTTATTACTGCAGTTCTACTTGCTGTTGTTTAAACAAAAGAGACAGTTATCTGTTGTTTCTATGCAAACTGCACTGTATGCTATGGGAACACTTATTAAAAGTAAGTTGTTAAAAATTTCCTATGGAATTGAAGTAATAAAACAATTGTAAAATAAAAATTAAAATCACAAAACTTTTGAAGGGATCTATTCAGATTGTTTCACAAGTCTTTAAGTTTTTGCTCTACTGTGAATAGACAGAAACTCTGGAACTTGCAAATGATGCATCATGGGGATGGCTACTGCAAGAAAGAATACATACATCTCCAGTCAGTAGACCCATTAAAAACCATATTGGTATATCATAAGACCAATGATTAAAAAGACATTGATATTCTTTAAATAAAAACAAAGCTTCAATATGAAAATGAATGGCTCTGGTACCTGCAATGCTCCATTTTTGCTGAAGGATGAGACACACTGCATCAGTCTACTTAGCTCCTCAGAAACTGCTTCCACCACTTTGGATAACACCCGAGGCACTAAATCTTTAGAAACAGTGAACACCTGATGGAAGGTCAACATAAGAAACATTGCATTATGGTGACTTTCAGTGACTTAAATTTGTTAAAAACAAAGTACCACTCAGAACAAAAAAATCCTTAGGTTTTTAAGGCATGTTTCTAAAAGTCAAAGTTATTAATGAAAGGAAGATACAGTCTTACACTTAAATTGTATTAACTGATTGTGACAAAAAATATTTCTCTTAAAAAATTGACAAATAAAATTTTGAAAGGTACTGTTGATGTCGACAAAATAAAAACTGCTTTGAAGATTTCTTCTTTTTCTTGCTCCTTTCACAGGAAAGTAACATGATTTCTAAAGAAAAAAATTATAGAAATAGAAATATACTGGGTCAGTATTTTACCCAATTAAAAAAAATACTGGATCAGACTCTCTTTAGGACATGGCAAACGCCATTTCAAGCAGGGTACACTATTCTGTATTGAACAACAAGCTCCCAAATTTACTAAATGCTTGACTAAATGTATACTTCCTTTCATCTGACTTGCAACATTGTTTTCAGACTTTAAAGTCGGACACTTCCAAACTGAGAGGTACTTAAATATGGAGATCTGGTAAAACATTTTACTCTCTTGATTTACAAATTAAAGTAAATCATATTTTCTTTTTAAGCCTCTCCTTTTTTTCCAGATTGAGTCACTAGTATTAAATACATGGGTCAATCCAAATGCAACATGAATGTCCAAGAACATTTTTGGCAATTTCACATCATGTGGTAAATACTAGATATTATAAATACAATTCTACTTGCAGTCCTTAGGCTAAATCAAAAGAGGGATTGAAAAGCCTAATCTTTACAAATATTCTCACAGTGACCAACCATGAACACTATGAAAGCTGCCTCCACGGCAACAGCATCATCACTCACAATTCCCACAGTTGTGCCGCTATTCTACACACCCACCACAGAAATGCTCCCACCAACTGAAGGTTTCATACTTAGGTTCCAATTTCAAAGGAAGCTAACACAAAACAAGAATAAAGTGTTTGTGTTTTTGATAAAATTAGTTAAAAACATGACTGCTCATTATAAGAAAAAACTGTGATAAATTCCTGCCTGAGTTAAATCCTGTAAAAATTTTCTTTTCATGGAGGAATGTATATACTTGCCTTTTACTAAGATCTATAGTTTTCTTTCTGCTCTAGGTGTTTCAAATTTAGAGTCAAATTCAGGAACCAGGTGGCATTACCTTTGTTTCCTTTGGTCACTCTACAGTTTTGGTCTTAATTCTGCATGTTTTGTCAGTTTATGTCAATGGCCTCAGATACTTTCAGATGCAGGAGGTGGCATAAACCAAGAAACACCTCTGTGGGATACATATAGCTTGAGAGGCACTAAGGCAACAGGGGATAAGCTAACCTAGTCTCTTCGCTTTGCCCATTTAATATTGTCAGCCATCAGTCTGTGAGCCAAGCCACCTCAAAAGTGTTGGCAAAGCAGTAAGCAATTCCTAAATGTGAAATTCCTAAATGAAAACAGGTAGTTGTAGTGGTGATTATGGTGGCAGCTGGTCTCTTCTTTCAGTGTTCCTCAAAAGAGTCCTCCTACCAAATGATGTTAATACACAGTGTAAGATGATAATGCTTTAAGAGGGCAAGTTTTTGCATGAACCAGAAGCAACAACACATGTGAACCTCAGTCAGCCACTGACAGGAAACCATGTGTCTGATTCCCAGCATCAGTCTGCCCTTGAGTCTCTCTTCTAATTAGCTCCCACCTTTCTGGAATACAAACCACTGTGTGACACCACACTGCAATGTGAATCAGAAACCAGTGCTTATTTGTTTACTGGCTAAAAAGAGGCTAATGAATTTTCTAAGATTTGACATTCTTTAAAGGAAAAACATTCTTTCAACTGATTTTTCTCTTTACCTTTCAAATATTATAAATTTAGCCTTAAAAATCAGAGAAAATATAAAATTTCAGAAGACTCATAGTTACACACACACACGAGAGAGAGCGAGAGAGAAAGGTGAGAGAGAGAAGGCTGAACTGTGTTTTATTTACACAAAAAACACATTCTGAAGGGAAAAAAAGAGTACCATAAAAATAATCAAATCTGAGTCTTTTTTCCCAGTTACCCATATCTCTTAGAAACATCTAATGATAGCTTACCTCTGCATGCACAGCAATTATATTCACTAGTGCTTCTTTTAAATAGTTTCTGACACCTGAAATCAAGATGGGGAACAAAAAGAAGGCATTGAGTGAAAACACAGCCCCCACCTGTGCTGGCACTGCTGTGTACTGCCTTAGAGTTTTCTGGGGAGAAAAAGAAAGTAACACCATCACTACTGATTTCCTTTTGAGAACCAATGGTGAAAGGACTATTTTCATACAGGTCAGAAAAAAAAAAAAAAAAAAAAGTTAAATTAGTTAGGAGTTGTCCTTCACTGTTTTTCATTTCTGCCACTGTTTTTGCTCTCTGTAACTGGTAATCAGTCTCAAAATGAAAATTTTAAAATACTCTTCAATTTCTTCATATACATACTGTATAAAAACAGACAAAATGCAGAGAACAGAAGGGGGATGTTTAACAATGCTTATAAAATGCATGCAAAATATCTTATTGCCAATGGCAAAAGTCAAGTTATTATGCAGAATGACTATTTTGATCTCCAGGAATCACTTTAAGGAGAAACTTCTCATAAAACCACATGAATCTGATTCTGAAAAGTAAGTTAAAGACTAGACAAAAAAGACTGGAGAGTTTAGGTACAGGATTAATGAACACTACTTTGTTCAAAACCTGGCACACAGAAGACTTAAGTGTGGGTTGTGAGGTCAGACAATTTGGGATCAAACTCCATTTTTAACATCTATTAGCCATGACTTTTGGCAGAAGACCATGGGTCACCATCTTCTTCTCTCTCAAATAAGTATAATAATTGAACCTATCTTGCAATGCTGTAGTGAGGATTAAGGGGGATACTGCATGCAACAGTCCAGGTGTTCACTGTATTCATTAAGACCTTTCCTATCATTTTTCTGCAAGGAAAAACATATTAAAACAAAATGCCGCTTTACCATAACTCCAAAACAATGACTTTCACTTGGATAGCAATAATTCAGAATGCCTCTTAGAACCAACTGCACATAGAGAACACTTTCTGTGTTGAACAGAGAACATTCTGTATAGTAATAGCATAGATGTTAATAACACTGGTTAAGGATAATCTCCCAGAATCTCATCCACACTACTGATTATTTAGAAAAATTGAGACAGAGACCAAGAACTCTAATCAACTTTTAGAACTGGTACTAGCACATTCTAATATATAATTAGTTTCAGATTCTGTCACATATTATGATGTATAAATAAGCACACTGCTTTTCTTCTGAGGAGGCATATTCCGTTTTGCTGGATAGCTGAGGACGCGGAATGAAGAGTAATTAAACAGAACTCAGAAATGAACTGATTCCTCATGAAAACAAGGGGAAGGGCAAGGCAAGAAGTCTGATCTGGGAGTAGGAGAGCACAGAGGAGCCTGTTGTAAGTGAAAGTGAAATAAACTAGCTTGTGTGGAGATCAGAGAAGGTTCTTCCTGCAGGAGAAGAGCCATACACACAGCATCCCATGGACAGCTCCTGCTGTAGGCAGGGCACATGGAGCCTGGCTTCCTCTGTCAGGGGCCCTCTAAGCTCCCTAGTGTGCAGGGGCAGGGGCGTACATGGTCACTGCACTCAGGTCTGCAAACTGCAGCCTCATGGATGGCCAGCTCATGGAGAAACTGGGCTGCCGGATGGAGTTACTGAGAACACAAGCACAGCATTAGGCTTCTATTTTTAACATTCTAAGGAACTAAGAGTAAAACATTTGACAGCCTCTGCCCTCAGTGAGAATTAGGATCCTGGCAATACTGCTACAAGAACAAGTGTTGGGATTGGTTTCTATCTAACAGTACTCTAGCAATGGTGATTGGAAATGGGGGGGGGCAGTTGTAAACTTTTAAAATTCCTCAATATAAAAGAGACAGTGGGAACACTCTTCTCTTTAGCACTGACTAAAAAGCAGAAAATTACACTCAGAATGAAGTGAGGCAGGGTCACATGCTCTGCAACAGCCTGCTATAAACTCGACTCCCACTCTGAACACTTCCTGGCAAGAACCCACCAGCTTTAGCATTACTAATAAGACACCTGTAAAAAAGACACATCTACCCAATGCGTTCTAAAGACAGAGCTGTGAATAGTGAGAAGAAAGCACAGAATACTTTCAGCTAAAAGAACCTTATTTTTGTTGACAGGAAGTTTTAACAAACAGCAAGCTTTCTAGATTCACCACAGGTGTCATGTGGATACATATTGTAAGGATCTCGTAGATTTAACCTTGAACAAGGTAAAAAAATTTGCATTTCTTGGAGACTTTATCTTATAAACAGAATAAAGGAAATAATTACTTCCTCCCCACCCCCACAAAACAGCAAATAATTGCTTTATGTCAATAACTGGTAGTGTTGGAAAAAAAGAAGGAAAAAACTTGTGGTCCTGGGATGGACAGACAGTGCTCCTGGTCAAACCATATGTCAGTCCAGTAAGGTTAAGAGACAGCTTGGACAGGACACATCTGAAAGACGTTATTGTGAGTGGAGCACAATGATGGACTGTTACAATTCCTCGACGCAATGCATATGCTGGAGTTATCACAACGAGAAAAGTTTCAAAAATATAAAAATAAATACATCATTGATTGCCTCTCTCCAAAAGGCTACCCATTGAGTTACATCAAGAAGCTTTTTAAAAAAAAATTACCTATTGGGCTAAAATTGTTGCTAGTTCTAAGGGAATGGCTCAAAGTTCTCATTCATTCATTTAGCATCAATTTGTTGTGATTCCACTATATGGCAGATACCACAAGGCACACATCAGAGGTAGTCAGGCATCAGTTCTTTTGAGGAGAATATATGTTTGTCTCTAGTGCGTATATGGCCCCAAAGTGCTTAGTCATTAAAAATCTGACCTACCAATATGTGCAGAATGGTCATATAACAAAATTTTATGTTGTAAAAAAGTCTTTGTGCTCCAACTTAAAATAATATGGGAAATGTTCAGTTGCTCTCTTTATTTTGTGAAGTTCTTCACTGGGTAACGCAAGTATATGGACAGGGTGGAGAAAGTTGGGGCACGGGGCCTAGAGACTAGACTGTCTGTGTCTCAGAAACGAATAAGATCTCTGTTACAAATTTCACTTCCTCTCTCTCCTCACCATGTCCACAGCCAGCATCAGCCTGGGAGAGACCAGCCGAGCAGCACACCTGCTCCCTCACCTGCTTGCCCAGCTGTCCTGAGGACACTTGGTCCACGACAAGACCTCCAGACACATCCTTCAAACACCACACTTGATAAACCTCTTGGTTCTAACTGCCTGTTTACTTTCCTGTTTTAAAACGCTGCTCAAAATCCAACTATGGAAGGATGTTAGCTCTCTTGAGCATCTGTACCCAAAGAAGCCAGGGATGGCACAGGGCAGGTGCTGGTTCCCAGTGGGCCACACTGCTGGCACGCAGCTACCATGTGCTTTTCCAGTTGGAAGAGGGTTGGACACCACACACTTAGGGCTGACTGAAACCAGGCAGGGCTGGGAATGTGAGGGGAGCTCACCTGTGGCCTCACAGTCCTTCCTACAATGGTAGGGCAAGATGAAGAAGGCAAGACAGAGGCCATAAGAATGATGAGAAAGACATCCCAAGAAGGACCTGGAGCTGTCAGAGGACAGCTGTGAGTGCATCTGTCATCACAGTAGCTGATGCCTTATAGTGGGTGGCAGAACCAAGCATGGAATGAGTTTCAAAAGACCTTGGTCATGGCACACAGGGACAGGACCAGAATTCGATTTTTGGTTACAGCACTATTTTCAAAAAAATCCATGACTATGACAAAGGGACCATATTGCAGTTAACTTTGGTAGTCTATGTTCTCTTTCCATTTATTTTTATTAAAATACAGTTTATTCTAATTTTACTTGATTAACATTCATTTTAAATTCATTTAGGCAACAGAAAGAACACTTGGTATCTAAATTCTGGCTTATCTATATACTAACCATATAACCATACACAACTCAGTTCACCTTTCAGACAACTGCCAATCTGTGAAATGTAGAGATCACAATGACTGTTTTGCTAACAAAGCTGCTATGAAAATGCCACATATGTGTATTACCTCATTCTTCCAACATGCATTGTATATCTATCATGTGCTGGGTACCAAGGTGGACCCACCCCACTATAACAGAGCTTACAGTTTAGTGGGAAGGAGCGTTTTGTCAATTTGAAAGCAGTACACATAGCTCTGGTATTATTTGTTTAATTAAAGACATAACAGTTGACTAACAGTCATGATGAATAGAAAAAACACACTAATTTCTCTTTCATAGTATATAAGTTTGAACACTACAGTCCTGTAATGGATGTCACCCAGTTGCAGCAGACCTTGATTGTAGGTTAATTCTTTTGAGTGGTATAAGGAGTAGCTTAATAGGTGAATTTGCACATAAGAACAAGACAACAGCAAAAAACACAGAAACAAGATAAAATGTAACTGTGATATGCTATCACTGGAAATATTTGTCTTTGACAGTAGTCTTATTTTGCTAGTTTCACTAAGAGTTCTCAGAAATTGGAATTTTAGTGGAACTCTTCTGTCATACTTTGGTTTTGAAAAGAATGGCTGAATGTTACATACCAGTGTTGGCTACGGTAGACCTTGCTCCAGTGGTGATGTCTGCGTGAAGAGGTCCAGGGGACCACAGGCAGAATTAGACTGCGACCTCAAACACTCATGTTACTTACTAAGCAGTCACCTTGGAGCAAGCTTCTGAACTGTTCTGATTTGTACCCTTCTCCTTTATAAAACACAGGTAACATTTATTAAATGAAATGTTTTTAAGAGGCTAGAAGTACATCTGCAAAACAAAGGGCATCAACAGACGGGAAGTGTCAGGACCAGTCCCGCCCCCAGCCTTGCCCTGCATTCCCAGGTGCTGCACCTGAGTCACCACCAGTCACGTGCTTTGAGTGCTGCATCACTGGTTCTACTGTAGCAGCTCCACAGTTATTTGTGAGACTCCTCAGTTAATACTTGTACACTAACAAGTGCAGGGATCATCTGTCACTATCCCTATCATTGTATCCTCAGCATCCATTACAGAGGCTGGCATAGCAGATGTTCAAAAAATATTCATAAATGAAGAAATAAAAGAAGGCAAAGACCATGTCCGTCTTGCTTACTACTAAGGTCTTCGGACATGACCATCTAAATACGTTAATAAGTGAAAGAAGGAGTGAAAATATACCTCAGAGAAAAACCTAAACATATGCAGGATGCTACAACATCCACATCAAAAGACACTTGAGACATCCACTAAAAATGGAATTGTGTGTCTCAGTTTACGCAAGAAGGTATTATCTGGTAAAGTGTGCAATCTCTCATTTCTCATTGGATTTGGGGGGGGAAGACAGCCTTTTTGAGATTAAGCTTCAGGATTCATTTGAAAAACACAATTTGAATAAAGAAAATATAGCAGAATAGAATATTGCTGAGGCTAAATCTATTTGCTTTCCAAATATGCTTTATTTTTCTAGCTATATACTTAAGCTAATAGCTTATTCCAAATAATAAACCATAAAGTGTTTGCTGGATGATATGTGCTAGATACTTAGGAAGACACCCAGACATATCAGATATCTCAACACGCTTAGCAAGTGTGTTGAGAGACTTGAGCTTTAGTCTGTCCTCCAACAGTGGTGGGCTATAAAATGTCCCATTTATGGTACGCACACTATGAGGAAAGAAATCCTCAATGTGGATGATGTGCACAGGAAAAATGAGGCACGCTGACTTGCTCATGAAGTTACAGATAAATGATACATTATGATAATGTAGTAATAAGTATTGTTTTTTCAAAAGGTCCCCTTCAGTAACCCCCCACAACTTTCCATGTTGTTTAAGTGAGGGAATGAGAAACAGCTTCTGAGCACTTACAGTGTGCATCTCCTCCAGTGTCTGAATATGAAATTAGAATGTGTCATTATACTTGACAAAAAGTGTCCCCACCTACACAGTATCAACCGAGACTATCACTTAGCCATTAATCTAGCAGCCTGGCGTGGAAACTCCCCATGGAGAAAACCACACCCGTCTCTCCTCTGAGTGAGGACCTGCCCCGTGGGCTTCCTGTAAGTCAGCTGCACAGCTTCGAGTCTTTCCAGCAGTGAGGATCAACACATAAAGGAAGCCTTCTTTCTTGGTATATTTGTCAGTTTCTTCTTTCGGTCAAGTAGGGAGGCCACTTGATTTTTTAATAGGCACACTCTGAAACATACTTATTGAGTGTCTACTCTTCTTACATGCCCAATACTATTCCAGGTGCTGGGAAGACAGTAGTGACTAAATACACACACACAAGTTCCTCTGCTCATAGAGCTTACAGAGTTAATGGGGATATACTCAGATTTAATAAAACAAATGGCTATCTTGCAAATGGAAGAAAATAATCGTATACTGTCTTAAAATGGCACAAGAAAACAATTGCATGAAATAAAATCATTTAGGCAAAGAAAAATAAAACATCCAGGGGGAGGCTTCTGATTGAGGAGCACCCTCAACACTACTGTGAGAAAACGGTCCCTTTACATGTTGAAAGGGTATCAGTGTTCCTTCTGGGCTGATATCATGGGACTAATGCCTAGCAATAACTTAGATAATATGCAGTTGCATACTGGAAAGACTTGATTTTAAATCTTGGCTGGAAAATCAGTTAGTTAATTTGAGCTTCTGATTTTTTTTTTTTTTTTTTTTTAATGTATGGAAAAATGCTTTGTAAATTAAAAAGCGTTAGATTTGATTTTTCTGATTATTAATAACTCAGAGAAATTTCAATAGAGAATGTTGAGGATAGACTATTGAGCATTTTTGATTGTTCAAATCTTTGTTCTTAATTTTTTATTTAGAAAAGAAAAAAGAAATCAATGCTTAATGAAAAAAATAAAATAACACAGAAGTTTACATAATAATAAAAGTCCAATAAACTTCCCTTTCATTCTTCTCCCCAGGAATAACTACTATTGACGATTTGGCATATATTCTTTCAGATCTTTTCCTATGACTATAACATTTTTTCCTAAAAAAATGAGATTATATTACACATCTTCTTCTTGAAACTTGCTTATTTCATTCTGTAATGTATCACAATCTTTTAAAATAGACTTTATTTTATAGAGCAGTTTTAGGTTCACAGAAAAGCTGTGCAGAAGGTGCAGAGAGTTTCCACATACTCCCTGACCCACACATGCAGCCTCCCCCACTGTCAACATCTCCCACTAGAGTATATCTTTGCTACAATTGATGAACAGTTGCAACTGCATCTGCAATTTTATTTCATGCAATTGCTTTCTTGTACCATTTCAAGACAGTGTAAGATTCTTTTCTTCCACGAGCATTTGCATTGACATGTCATTACCACCAGCGCCCATGGTTTACATTAGGATTCACTCTTGATGTTGTACATGCTATGTATAGGTTTGAACAAATGTTTAATGACAGGTATCCAACATTATAGTATCATACACAGAGTATTTTCACTGCTCTAAAAATCCTCTGTTCTGCCTCTCCCCCAATTCCTGACACCCATTGAATCTTTTTAGTTTCTCCAGTTTTGCTTCTTCCAGAATGTCATACATATGGTTGAAAGCATACAATATGCAGTCTTTTCAAATTATTTTATTTCACTTAGTACACAGGGTTCCGCCATGTCTTTTCATAGTTTGATAGCTCATTTTAATTTGCAATTCTGTAATAACACAAGATGTTGAACAACTTTTCATATGCTTATTTTCCATCTGCATATTTACTTTGGTGATGTGTCTGTTAAGGTCTTTCTTTGGCTCACTTTCTAAGCAAGTTGTTATTTCTTCTATGCATACATATCTACCTTATCATTCTCAATGGCTGTCTAGTATTCTACAGTACAAATGTACCATAATCAACTTAACCATTCTCTCCTAGAGAACACTCATGTTGCCTTTCAGTATTTACTACTATACATGATGCTGCAATAAGTATAGATTCCTGTATTCTAACAGAATAATTTATGTACGGTGTCTTCCTTGAGGTGGAATTGCTGGGTGGAAAGGTTTCAGTTTTGATGGATTCTGCCAAGCTATCATTCAAAAGACCATAAAAAATTATACTACTTCTTCATGTCTTTTATTTTCTTTTCTTAACTTGGATTCTCTTCTTACTATAATTAACAGTATCCCTAGTATATATACCTTCTCAACTAAGAAAATTCACTTTAAAGAATGCTTTAAACAGTTATTTGACAAAACTTTTCATCGAAACAATAACATTTTAAGCAAAACAGGAAGGTCAAAGGAAACCTACTAAAAGTAACACAAAACTTAATTTGATTACTTACAGAGTGTATGAAAAAGAGCTGGAGAGGAAGAATACAGTGTAATGACAGAAAACAACTGCTATATCGTCTGAACCTAAGAATGCAAAATTTTCCATGAAGCATTTCCTGTCATAATTGGAAAGACAACTCCTGTAAACACAGACTGATTTCAAGGTACTTAGCCTACTGTTGTTTTGAAACATGACACTCTTCAGACAATACTAAAAGAAATCAAACTCTGGAAACTCAGGAGATATTACCTACTGTATAAACCACATTTCCTGTTTTTAACCCCTTTGCCCTAAATCAGTTATCACTCCCAGTCTGATAAAAATAGATTGAAAAATACTAAAAATATCCCACAATGTACTTTTTAAATTGTCAAACTGAAACACTACATAAAAGTACTTTGGTATACATTTTTTAAAGTAAATAACCTATTCAATTATACTCTGAAGGCACATTAGCAAAATTACTGCCTAATAGAAAAAGGTAACCTGAAACTGTTTCAATATTGGAAGAACAGATAGAAAAGCCTAAATAGTATGCAACAAAATGAACTTTTGTTGGAATAAAGAAAGGGTTGTGAGTTCCAGGTCTTCTTCATGTTTCAGTGCACTCATTCCTAAATTGATAAATTTCGTTTGCCATACAATGGGTTTTTAAAATGACTATTTGAAGGAAGGATACTTCATACGAAGTATATGAATGAATAATCTCAGCCTCTACAGCCTTCTATTTTCTATCTCAGAATTTTTTCTTTTGTCCATATAATTTCCTATTGATCAATATGATCTGAATAGGAAAACATTTTGTGAAAACAGAAAACATGGCCAGCAGTGAAAATAACTGAAATAATTTGATGGCTTATTTTTTCATCTGTAAGAAAGGATTTACACAAGAGTATAGCATTCATAAACTTCAGAGACAAATAGCAATCAAGGTGCAAATACAGATGAGGAAAAAAAATCAATCTCTCTTCCCATTTCAAAATTTGAAGTCTGATGTGTAAAATAAAGCATGAATTATATAAATATAAAATGTTGCAGAACATGTTATACATTTAGCATAGAATATCAGTTTTATTTTTCATTAACTTGATACACTGTTTTCAGACTTATTGGTAGAAAATTAATTTAAATAAACAGACAAATTAAACTCATTTGTTTAAATTCAGTTTTTTGTCAGAAAAATGTCTTTCATTAAAGGCAACTTCAATTAGAAAAGTAAAAATGATAAGAAAATGGATTCATTCTACATACACAAATGAATATATTTGCTTTACACTGTGAGGCATTATGTCTGGACACAATATTTTATAGACAGGTTTGGAGTAACTGTTCAATTTCACAATCTCAATGTATTTTTTTTTTTTCAGTATGACTTCAATGAAATGAAACCAGTTAGTGCTCAAGTGAGACACAGGCTTGTGGCAGGCTGGGGTCCTCGCCCCATGATCTACCTTTGTGGTCTCTATGATTGAATGAGTGGATGCTGCAAAGATCTTCTGCCATCTCCAGGCACTCTGGATGGTACAATGTCAGCTTGTACCATTATTAGTGCTTAGCAGCTACTGTATCCCTACTATTGGACTCACTACTGTGGAGCCCAGGAACAAAGTCATAAAGTATAGTTCCTATTTTCAATATATGGTTTCAAATGCAATTTAATAAACAATATCTAATCATTATATACTTTAGCCATCAAACCTTCTAAAAAGGAAAGACCTTGAAATTAAAAATGATTTTGGGTAATAATAAAATTGAAGGCAGAGAAAAATAAGAAAAGTCAGTCTCCAACTGGGAGTTTAAAGTGTCACTTACATAGTATAAAATCTAGGTAGAAATATATATCCTTTTGAAGACTTATTTTTGAACATGCCACTTATCTGTTTAGACTATGAAAACCACAAAACACTGTGCTTGCGCCCCTTAAGATTTATGTCACTGAAGTAAGAGGCCAAGAGTAAAGGGCTGGACAGGACATTTGGGCTGAGTCCCCTCTCCCAATCACCGCGTGGTCTTGGGCAAGCTGTCCCGTGCAGGAGCCTGCACTTCCAAAGCTGCAAGGCAGTTTCCTAGTGTGTCCCTAGGACTACTTCCCCAAGGTATGGCTCACAGCAGCAAGGGCAGGAGGAGGAGAGCAGGAACAACGCCTCATTTCACTGATAGGATTTTGTTTCTCTGATTCTTTTTTTAAAAAAACTTTTAATTTTAAAGATGTGGGATACAATTTAGGGTTAGGTATACAAATGTTCATTATGCAGATACCCTTGTTGATGAGAGGTGCCTCCCTCCTCCCCTGGCAGATTCCCTCTACAGTAGTGGAATCCTCTGATTCTTTTGTAAGAAAAACTTCATTCAAATATTGAATTCTACATCGCTTGTTGTTTCTCTTGAATATTTTATTAACAGCTACTCAGTTGCTCTTATATCTTCATTATTAGGGATGCTTATCACTCGACCCCATTTGTTGTTTAGTACTTTGGTATACTTTTATCCAAATTCTTTATCTGAAAACAAATGCAAAATGAAAATAGAAAACATTGCTCTTCGCAGGATCTTCACTGTTCATTTACAACTTACCATCCTTGTAAATGATCAGTCATAAGGTATTATTTGTCAGAAGTCGGGGCAAGCTGAATACGAGGGGGGATCCAAAAGAACTGGAATTATTTTTTAGAGGGCAGGTACAGGCTTCTCCCGCCAGGTTAAGTGCTCTAGAACACCTCAGCCTCAGTGTACTAGCTAGCATTGTTACGAGAGGTTGCGTTTGGCTTCAGTGAATTTTTTTTGGAGATTATTTCAACACGTTTGCCCATTTCAAGATGAGTGATTTACAAGTATACCTGCCCACATGGTCCTGAGAGTGATTCCCAGATTCAGTAGTTTTTGACCAAACACAGCATGACTCCCCCCATGCCCTACCCTCCCTATTCAGCTGACCTAACCTGAGCAACCTTTTTTTGTTTTCCTGGATGAAAAAAGTCCTCAAAGGGAAATATTTTGCTGATGTAGAAGAGGTGAACAAAAAATGGCAAAAGCACTAGAGGTGAACAAAAAATGGCAAAAGCACTAGAAGGTATCAAAATTGATGAGCCAAAAAACTGTTTTGAGTAGTGGAAAGATCATCTCGATAGACATATTGCATCAAACAGACAGTACTTTGAAGGTGGCTGAAGTTTAACCATGTAAGAAAAAATACATTCTTTTTTTATAAATAAATTCCGGGGTTTTTGGGATCCCCTGTCATATAATTAACACACTGTCTTTTCTATGGAGCAAAGCCACTACTTTTGTCAGCTGCGATGAGTCACTATACATACTACAGTCCTTGAGCCCCTTCTCAGCTCTGCTAGACTTGCTCAGACAGAGGAAGGTCCAGTGTTCTTTGCAAATTCAACCATAGTTGGTCCTTGAACATGGGCTTGAATTGCATGAGTCCACTTACACAGAAATTTTTTTCAGTAACAGTTACACCAAGCATCTGCCTCTCCCACCTCCCTTTCTACCTTCTCTACCTCTTCTGCTTCTGCCACCCTGAGACAGTGAGACCAATTCCGCCTCTTCCTCCTCCTCCTCAGTCTATTCCATGTAAAGATGACAAGCACAATCCTTTACGATAATCCACTTTCACTTAATAAATAGTAAATATATTTTCTATTCTTTGTGATTCTCTTATTAACCTTTTTTCTAGACTACTCTATGTAAGAATACAGTGTATAATACATATGACATACACAATATACGCTGATTGACTATTTTAACAGTAAGGCTTCTGATCAACAGCAGGCTTTTGTTGTTTCATTTTTGGGAAGTCAAAAGTTATAGGAAGATTTTGACTGCACAGGAAGTCAGCAACTGTAATCTCCCATTAATCAAGGGTCAACTGTATTTATAAAATATTAGGATGCAAAAATTACACCATGTTGTTGCCCCTACAGTCTGACTCATTTACTATATCCTATACATGTCTCCTGGTAAGAACAATGAAATGAGAATTTGGAGACAGAAGAATTAGGCCTAGTTCTGTTACTTGAACAAGACACAGTATTTCCTGGTTCTCCAAATTTTAAAAATTTGCCACATGAGGAAAATAATATCATACCCCAACAGGGTATTGTGAAGATAAAATACAATAATGTATGTGAAAATACAAACTATAAAATATTTTCATTTTAAAACAGACCAAATGAATACCTTAATAAATTTATCAGGCTTTCAATATGAACCAAAGTAAAACGATGGTTGGTACTTTACTTTCAACACTACATGCCTAGAAACCACAAAACAGGCCAACTTTACACCTCTGAGTTTCCACTTACAGTGTCATGACTTGCATGGTTCTCTCTCACTCACTCCTTCTAAAGCAGTGTGTACCCAGGATGTCAGCTACAATTGTAGAGATCCTGGAGACATGAATGCCACCTGCACAGAATGTGTCTTCATCAGAGAAAACGTGAACACTGAGAGTGATTCCCAGATTGGAAAACTATTCATTCTTTTGCTCAAGCATTCATTTGTTCAAACATACGCTGAGAACCCAATAACTGAAAGGACTCTGACCATAGGAGCCCCAAGGATGATGAAGTACGCTGCCTGCTACCACGAGGCAGGGAGAAGGAGAGGAGTCTTGTGCAAGTCATAGTAAAAGGATTTTGAGCCCTCTTGATATATGTATATTTCCATATAAATACACATGATTATACATATAAACATGTAACCTCTAATGTGTACATATATGCCCCTCAATGTTAATACATTTTGTACATTATAAAAATGTGTCATATATAAATTTATAAAACATATAACATAAATATTTATGTACATTAAAAAATCCATGTGCTATAAATTAGAAAAGGAAGAGATAAAGAGAAAACAATGATTTTATTAGTCTGTATAAGCTAGGTTATGCTAAAGTTAGAAAGAATCAGTAGTTTAAGACAATAGCCAATATACTTCTTGCTCATGTGATATACCTAGCCAGTTCATGGGGAGTCTGGTCACGTAGGCACTCAGAGGTCTAGGTTCATGGAGGGAGCCACCCCTACAGTTTCCCCAGGGACAGATCTGCCTTTAAAGGGAAGGGCAGCAGAACCTCCTCCCAGGAAGAAAAAGACTGCAGTAAACGGCAATATAATTTGTGACAATTATTAGTAGTAGAGTTTTATATTTAACAATATAGAAAGTGTCTGAGAATTGAAATTAAAATTATTTGAAGATCTGACTAATTTTATTTTATTTTGATGCTTGGATTTAACAGCTTCATAGCTGAGACTGTTACGCAGAGGCATGCAATGAATTTGGAAGAAGTGTGTAATGGGTTGCACTTACTAAATTATGATCACTATTGCCAAGATTTTTACATTTACAGAATCTGTTTTTCCCTCTCTTTTAAAATTATGTATAACTGACATACTGTAAAGTATATATACATCTTATGTGTCCAACTAGATGATTTTTTACATTTGTATATGAACGTGACGCCATTCAGATACGGATATAGAATGTCTGTTTCTAGCACAAGATGTCGTCACTGTTCTGACAGCCTCCACAGATCGGCTGTGCTTGCTGTCCTACACATGGAACAATGAAATTAAATGAGGCAAGCAGCATGCATTCTTTTTTTTAAATAAGGACCTCACTGTGTTGTCTGTATGCATTCTTTTCTATCTGGCTTCATCCTCTCAACATTGTGTCTGGGAGAAGTGTTCAGGTTCTTGCACATAGGAGAGTTTGGTCCCCTCAGTGTTGTAGAGAATTTTATTCTATGACCATACCACACTTTACTTATCTATTCCATGGCTGATGGACATTTGTTTCCAGTTTTTAGATACTTCAAGTTGGGATGTTAAGAACATAGCTGTTCATGTCCTTGGTGGGCTCATTTCTCTTGGGTAATTTACTAAAAGGGAATCAAGTCACCACATATATGCGCATTTACCTTCAGTGCACACTGCCAGTATCCCCACTGAGGAGAAGAGGACTGCACGCCCTACCAAAAGCACTTAGGTCACCACTCCATATGGTGGACTGTGTGTCCACAAGCAGCACAAGCATAAAAAGTATCTGCCATACCTATTTTCCTCAGCAGAATAAAAAAAAGTAAGCCATAGCACAAACCAAGAAAGAAAAAAAGAGGAAAGAATAAGTCTAAGAACATACATCAATTTTTCTTTTCATTAATACAAGCCAACCGTAGAGTATAAGAACATTAATTTCTTTCATATCCATCATATTTAAAGTCTGTAAAGGTGGCTTTTGTGATTTTATAAAACCTCTTATTAAATTCCTTCAATACACAAACTTGCTAAAAGTGATATGTGTCCTACATATAACGCTTAAAGTCCTTGTTATTGTAATCACAGGCTGTCACATTATATGCAACCAAAAATGACAGTAACTTCAAAAAAAGAAAAATGGGTTTTCAAATATATTATATTTATGAATTTACTTTGGTTGTCATTCAAACATTTTGATTATTAGTATGAGATATCATCAGAAAATTGAAGTAAATTGATCCAAAAAGGAATTCATATCCAAAGTAAATATCCTATGCAATATAAGATTTTATTAACATTGTCATTAATTTGCTCCCATAGACATAAAGTACTTTGTTGATGTCTCCTGCTCCATACACTTAAAATGTAGCCAAAAACTGAGTTTTTTTTCCAATTGTACTATTTTTGGACTGTTTATACAATGCAGTGTTTGGGTATATTAATGAGATTGTGGATAAATAATATATTTTTGGGAAGTGATCAGGAGGCAGAGAGAGAAGTCCCAGTTTTGTGAAACCAATGCTACTCTGTGACCTCGGACACCATTTTATCAGACTTTAGTTTTCCCAACTATAAGAGGAAGGAACATATTCAAATCCTGAGCCCCTTTCAGACTTGGAAAGAACCCTTTCATTGTAGACTCTTAGGAAATGTTTAATATTTTATTTTTAAAATACTGAAAATGTTTCCATCTTGATGGTTAAGATAAATAGCAATCAAAATTGCTAACTATTATACTGTCCTAAAAGTATTTTGGGATTGGCTTTTGCTGCTTATTAACTCAAAAAATATTCACCAATTATGTTTTATCTCTAAGGTTTTACCGGGGTTTTGAGAGAGACATAGAGATGGCATTTCTGATCTCAGAGTAGAAAACATGGGATATAAGAAGACTTGCTCTACAGGATTCATTTTCTACTAAAGAGAATGAATCCATGTGCATGCCTTATCACCTGATCATGTGGTTTGAGTACCTGTCTGCACTGGGATTTTCTTAAGGAGCTGTAGGAGGAGGCTGTTACAACTTTCCCAGGTCCCAGGAGGCCCAGGGACAGAAGGGGGAGGAGACCGAAGTTGAGACTGAAAGCCAGAGAAGTGCCCTGGGCCAGCTCCTGTGCTGTCCAAAGAGGGAGAGCAGGAGGCAGGGTGGGCAAAGTGGAGTCCATGGAGGTGTTCTGAATAAAGTGACAGGGGCCAGAACCCGGTTTGTGCACACCACCATCTTGAGACTGCCTGGCCCAGCGGCTTTGCTATAGAATAACAGCTCTCAAAACTCTTCTCTTTCAGTTTTTGCCACAATAAAACCTCTGAATTATGCTGCTTTGGATGAAGTTATAAAGGTATAGACTTGTACAGAATGTCATGCCAGAAACAAATGTATAACATTGTTATGATACAAAGCCAAGAACCCTCGGAATACACATTTTCCAGCTCAGCTATCAGAGTTGATTTTCCCTTGCCCAAAGTTACCAACTAGGGACTATAATTTATTTCTACTCACCCCATTGCAGAAACACAAAGAAAAAGGACATTTTAAAACAAACAAACCAGGAAGGCAGGTTAGGAAATGTGGGCCTTAGAAGTGAACGAAAAATACGAATAAAAATTTTGTCTCTTAATATTCTCTGACCTTTCCACACAGTCTTTTTTCTATCTGTTCCTGTTCTCTTGTCAATCATTAGAAAGGCAGTACCACAGCTTGGCCAAGGTCACCCCAAGAGTGGTCACCCTGACAGCCCAGCACCAGCCACCATTTCAGAGCTGAAGTGTGCCAACATGACTCTAGGTGTGCTGGAGGGACAGGATTTATCACAGTCCTGGGGATGGAACACACAATAATGGCAGTAATTATATGATGAGTTCCAATTAAAAAAGGAGATTATATACACACACAGCCTTCAGGTATCTGCAGGGAACACCAAGTTCCTTCAGGGATTTCTTTTAGACAATATGCCTGTCCTTAGTTTCACCATTTTTATTTAATCCCTGAGGTTTTATTAACCAGTGACTAAACTATCAAAGCACATGATGACTTCAAATTTGTTAGAAGTCCAACTATAACATTTGGAAATCATCTGAACATCAGCTTTCTATTGTGATGCATGTTATAAATAACTGGGAAAGCACAACATTTTTCACAGTTTTCCAGTTCAAAGTAATAATTTGGAATTGTCTATATTACTAGACTAGTCCAATGCACTCCACCCAATCAAATATGAAGACAATCCTAAAAGTGTTTCATTAAGTCTCACTCACCTTTAATGCAGAGTGCTGAGATATTAAAATTAACCAAATACTTTTGTTATAGTAGGCCATCTTCATTATTAATGCTAGGAGAATAGAAATCCCTAAATACGAACCAAGGCTTTTGTTTCATGGGGGTATCTGGGTGGAGATACGGTAACTGCTAGGCTAAACATATATGAAAACTATGACCCAAGTTTTAGCATTTGCAGGAAGTTTTCAACATTCCCAAACCCAGAGCTTAGACTTCCCCAGCCAACAGAACTCTCTCTGTCACCACTAATGGAGGAACCAGAGATGCCCCAAGCTCTTCCAGGCATGCCTTATACAAAGACACCAAAACACAGGCCCGCCAATGCCCTTCCAGTTTTCAGACAGAACTGTTTAAGACAAATACTTACTAAACTCAGGGCTAAAAAATTAACACCAAATGTAGACAAGGTCACAAGGCAATAATAAGAGATGGTGGAGAAAAGAATGCCAAAATGGTGAAACATACACAAGTCTCTGTTACTTACTAGCTGGGTGGGTATGTACTACAATGCACACAGCCATAATGTGTACACATGAGTTTTGGAAGTCTTTTGGATATATAATTAGACAAACAAAATGAGGTAAAGTGAGGGGGGGGGAAAAGTCCCTAATGCTTCCCGTAGCACTAGAGAAGCATAAGTTCCCCAGATTCATAACACAGATATAAAATAATGGCAGAACACACATGCACACTGTCTCCAATGCCCTCTTGGAGGGAAGAGACCACTGGGGAGGGCAGTGGTCATCCCCAGTCTGGCAGGAAAAGTGCCATTCAGGAACAGGCTTCGCTAGCACTGACATCCAAACAGAGGTGATGGTGTTACTGGAATCAGAGAAACACCAGGCAATACAGCCCATTCAACTGCAGAACAGACTTGGATGAGATTTAACGAGAGTCAAGGGGCAAGAAAAAGCCAGACAGAGAAGACAGAAAAATGGTATGAAAAGACAGAAGAGAGCTGAGAAAGGAGAAGGTGTTCATGTTCTCTCATTCCCTCCCACTGGCTGACTCCACTAAAGCAGGAGGCCATGGTGAGCATGGGACACAGGGCCAAACCTTGATACTTGTACATTTAAGACCTGGGTCCACTCAACAAGACTTCCCCAACCAATGGGCACAGCTGCATTTTTTTATTAAAAAAAAAAAAACAATTACTACAATGAATTGAAATTCATCAAATATGTCCACACCATGACCTCATAAAGATAATTTCAAAAAATAAAAAGTATCTCATTGACGACATTTGAAAAATGTTAGGAAAAACCAACTCACTCTGAAAATGGCTAAATAAAGAATATTTAGTGTATCAACTGTACTTCAGAACATCCAAATAGTTGATGAAAATTCTTAAAATTTATTTAGTGTTCCAGAGAACAACCAATATTTCACAATCCCTTCAATCATGAAGGGACCAAGGTGATAACACTTAAATTCAATTTCTAGTCTTAACACCACAAGCAAGGATCACTAAATACAATAAACCTCCTGGTAGAAGTAAACAACATAAAACAACCTGAAACTGATAAAACTTCTTTATTGACTACAATTAACAGGAAACAGAAGAGACAGAGGAACATATTAAATGATACCATGAGGAAGAAACTAGAAAAATCAAGAATGAGAAAATGCACAAAGAACCTGATTTATTCAACAAGAAAATGGAAGAGAGGACCCTAAAAGAGTTAAAAAAAAAAAAAAAATTAAGAGAATAGTAACCAAAGCAACACATGAGCCTTGACTGAATCTTGATTTCAAGTAACTGTCTAGAAAGCTTCTATGAGATTTTGAATACTGATTGGTCATTTAATGAAAGAAATAAATTATTGTTAATTTTTTCCAGATCTGAGGATGGTATTATAGTTATGTTTCTTAAAAAAAAATCAGTCCTTATTTGTTTCTGGATGAAATGATCTAATATCTGGGATTTACTTCAAAATAACAGCTCCCAGAAGCAGTGGGGAGTCCAGGGGCAAAGATAAGACAAGGTTGGCCATGAGCTGATAGTTGCTGATTTTAGGCAATTGGTCCATCCGGATTTGTCATGATGTTCTATCTAGATATATGTCTGGAAATTACTAATAACAAAAAGTTTTTTGAATGACTTAGATTGTTTATTTATACAACAGTATGTTAGTTTACCCTGATGCCAAATAGCATAGTTTATAGCTATCAATTTAATACATAATAAAATAAATACTTCAGCAGATAAGACAGGCAATGAAGAAAATATGTAGGCCACAGGTCATCTCAAGGTTAATACATTTCACATTTAAGACCATTAGAGCCAAAATTTAGCTTTATTGAAAAATGCTTGGCAAAGAAATCACAACCAAATGTCCAAAGCACTGTACAAGTAATTTCACAGCACTGACTCTAATATATAAATAAAGAAAAAGAAAAGTTCTGGAAAAAAAGTGAGCTTATTGAAACTGTAATTTTTTTAAAAAAGTGACCAGCTAGAATTATCCTAAAAGAAAATGCAGAATTGCTTTTTGCTTATAAATAGAACAAATGTGACTATCAGCATCTACTTCACAAAAGTTTTTAAATGTAATTACGAACAGTTCCAGGAATTAAAGCTTTTCCTTCAGAATTCAGTAAAGATTATGGACTTAGACTTCTCTCTTCGAAGATGTAGTCCACTTAGTTGGCATTTGTCTTGATCAAAAGCAGAAGTCATTGAGTGCCAACCTACTCAATGACACAGGAACTGCTTGAGAGATGAGAAGGGAACAGGAAACAACTGCTTCTCTGAGCATGAACACTCATCATCCACTAAAAGAAAAACACTTTGAAAAGTGTACCAAATTACAGCACCAAGAATATGAAATTAATAATGGTACCCTTTAATATCCTGTGAGGCTCAGAGAGTCTTCAGGATAACTGTAGAAAGGTAAAACTATATTAAGGAGCTCTTTGGTGTTAACAAATATTTTAGAATATCCTACTTCTTTCTAAATGAGTAGTATCGTTAGCTTGAGTCACCTTTCCCAAGGTGTATCTCATTAACTAATTACTGAATAAATCCATCAACAAGTGCTTGGCTACAAGCCAGGTACCACATTGGCTATGAATGCAGAGAGGAGAAGCAGCACAGGAGAGAGTAGTCAGACAAGTAGCCCAGCAGGACAGTGCATGGTGGCACTCAGAGAGGACTCCTAGGCCAGGCACGGAGAGGCTGACATGCAGTAGCATGTCTCAGGCCTCAACCAGGTCTTCAAGGACGACTGTGAGGGTCAGGTGCAGGGAGAAATATGGCGAGAATATCTGGGACAGAGGTTGCCACATGGCCAGATGGACTGAGTAAAGACCATCAGGGACAGCTGGTATTAAGAGGTCAGAGAGTTAAGCATGACCAGTACTAAAACTGTTTCCCCCTGAAGACTAGGGGGAGCCACTGAATGATTCTGAGGAGAAGAGGAAGCGGCACAAAAATGAATTTTAGAAAAAATATGTCAGCAAGATTTGAAGGAATGAGACTGGAGAGGAAGAGATTAGATAGGGAAACAATCAGAGAGGTAATATCCGAACATCTAAATCTGACAGGTGAAGGATGAACTGGAGCTAGTTAGAAAGTGGTATTCACAGTCCTTGGTGGCCCAGTGGACGCTCACCAGAAGATGGGGAGGGTGGGGACTGGCGTGGCAGCACATACGGCACAGGACAGACGTGGAGCAGGGCAGGCATGAGAATGAAGACGCTAGCTAGAAGCTGCTCACAGGAGGTGAGCAGCAGGCGGAGAAATCCTCCTTGCATCTAGAATGAGCAGAGGGCTAAAGGCGGATGCAGGGCACACCAACACCTAAGGGAAGTATTGAGCACATGGTGCTAGAGGCTGGAGAAGCGCTTCAGGGGCACAGGCAGCAGGCTACAGTGGCGTAGAGGGATGACAGACACTGGGAGGGGGTGGTGGCAGGGCTGGCAAGGGGAGCAAGGCCAAGGGAGGAAAGGGGCGCCAGAGGCAACACCATCAAGGTGGAAGGGAAATCTAGACAGCAGCAGTAGATACATACGTGTGTGTGCGCGCGCGCGCGTGCGCGCGTGTGTGTGCTATTAAAGATACTTCAGTGAATTTCAATGCTGATAAGAAAAAGGTTGGAAAGAAGATGTCCAAGGCCTGGAGAAAGAGGAGAGAAAGAACAGGATGAGTTTCCAAGGGAGTGCAGGATGGGATCCGCAAGCAGGTACAATTGGCCTCTAAGGCACTGGATGGCAGGGTGGGAAGGAACACTCGCAGTTAAAACACTTGCCGCGTTCGGTGGCTCAGCCTGTAATCCCGTGCCTTTGGGAGGCTGAGGTGAGTGGATTACCTGAGCCCGCGGGTTCGAGACCCGCCTGGGCAGCGAGACCTCATCTCTACAATAAATCAAAAAATCAGTCAGGTGTGGTAGCACATGCCTGTAATTCTGGCTACTTGGAAGGCTGAGGCGGAAGGATCACTGGAGCCCAGCAGGTCGAGGCTGCGTTGGCCGGGAGCAGCCACTGCACTCCAGTCTGGGCGACAGAGTGAGACTCCAACTCAAAAAAAAAAAAAAAAAAAAAAAAAGTGACATACAGAAAAGATAGGAACAGAAAGGGAGGGAGGTATTGACTGCTGGATATGCCATCCAGTAAACCAGGAGTTGGATGTAGAGAGAAAAACAGAGTCAGTTTATAGCTTTACAAATTATTAGGACCGCTGATTTTTAACTGCCAGTCGAGATATTTGAAATGTAATAAGAATTAATACTGAAATAATTAATTCTGAAATAATTCTACTTTCTTTTTTTTATATCCTTGGAATACCAAAGTTTTTTATTTTGTGAGATCAGCTCATATTTTTGCCTGTTTATCTAGTGCTATCTCTTGCTGTAAGTATATATTAGTCATATTATATTAATAACTCATTAATTATATTGTCAATAATTATAATTAATAGAATCTAGTATATCATTAATCATAATTAATACCAACTGATGTTAATACTATATGAAAAGGAAGAGAGCAAGTAAGAAAAGGACCTTTCTTACTTGCTCTCTTCCTTTTCATATAGTATTAATATGTATTCCAAGGACATAAAATGATGACTATTTGAAACAAAATAATCTAAAAAACCCAAAACAAAAATAAACATGGCAAGAAAGTTGTGTTTCACATTTATTTCCCATACAATTCACTAGGTTTTAAATTTAAAGGGGGGGGAGAAGGACATCTCAAGTGCTCCAAGAAAACATAATATTAAAAAATGGATATAAAATTATTTGACTTTTTGCCACCGAATACTATTTTTCACCAAAGTACTTGCCTTCTACACACACACACACACACACACACACCATTAACAACCAATCAATAACAAATACACGAACCAATAAAAAGAGAAGCACCTAGCCGGGCTCGGTGGCTCAGCCTGTAATCCCACACCTAGGGAGGCTGAGACGAGTGGACTGCCTGAGCCCACGGGTTCGAGACTCGCCTGGGCAACTGGGCAACCTCATCTCTACAATAAATAAATTAAAAAAAAATTAGCCGGGCGTGGTAGCGTGCGCCTGTAGTTCCAGCTACTTGGAAGGATCGCAGGAGCCCAGCAGGTGGAGGCTGCAGTGGCCGGGAGCGGCTACTGCACTCCAGTCTGGGTGACAGAGTGAGACTCCAACTCAAAAAAAAAAAAAAAAAAAAGAGAGAGAGAGAGAAGCATCCAATACAGATACAAATACTACCAAAACGAAGAAACAGTTTCACTTATTGTAAGGGTACTCCAGAATGAGGCTTACTCCCAAGGTTACCAGTCTACTTTAAGGATGCTGAAGGAGAAGACAAGTGCTGACCAACTCACCTAAGAACCAACGCCTCCATCTCGCATACAGTACCACCAGTCTCTATTTAAAAGACTGGAACTGCTACCCTGAACAACTTAGAAAACTTATTTGAGTGCCTCAGATAGAATACAGTTGGTAATATTTGATGAATCTGTGAATGAAAAGCAAATGTATTTTTAACTGCACAGAAGGTGAATATTTTACAGATTTTGCACCCACAGATTAACAGACTGACTTCATTTTATTCTGGCCTTGCTCTTCCAAATATGTATATTGTCAGATCTATGAATTCACCTTAGACTAAGATGAAGAAGGGCAACAAACTTATAGTTTTCTTGGCCAGTAGTCAAAGTATAATTAGGTCTTTAATATCTTACTGGTGAAATCACTGACTCAGGATTGAAATGCAGCTTTTATTCCTTTAAAAGCTGTACTATTGAGAACAGAAAACAACTTCTATTTTCCACTGAATAAATATGCTGAACAAAGTGTTGTTATTCAAAGGTAAGGTTTGGGGTAATGTGTATGTGGGGGTACAAAACTGAACAGAACTAAGACACTGCATAAAAGTTTATATAAATGCTTTAACCTGACATGAAAAAGATGCTAGAGAAAGAGAACTTGAAGTTTAATTAGATTAACAGAGGGGACAACTTTATGAATTTATTTATCATTGAAAAAGTAAATGCAATGTATTCTCAGTGAAAAGAAACATGTCTTTTAATCCTTATTCTGTCGTTCACTAGGACATTTATGTTTAGGGAGAAAATGGTCAGATTAAGTGGTGACACATTATGCAGGGTATCATCATGTAAAAAGGAAATGTGGCTCCTGCCTTGTGCTCAGTCAGCAGAATCAATCAGGACTCTCAACGCAGGTCTTACTAGTCGACTTACAGGCCAGAGGGAGCATTTGCTTTCTTAGTTTCATTGACAGGCAATGTCTCTAATATACATCACTGAGCAGGGATGGACACTGAAAAAAGTGAACTGACATAATTGATGTTTTCCCTTTAATTTCCAAAGATATAAGAGACTTAATTCTTACTCTGAAAAGCAGCTTTATATACTTAATTTTAAATGTAATTATTTCTTCTAGTGAAAACTGTTAGATACAGTGCTAAATGAAATGCAAAAATGTTTGAGTTTTTCCCCTAGTTGTAAATATGTCTTACTATATTTAATCATGTAACCAACCTACATTTCATCAAAAAGAAAATCTCATTTAGTTTTTTCCTCTGACTCCACCCAATTCCACAATCCACTAACTTACTCTATAACTAACTGAATAGCCTCCTCACTGGTCTCCTTGTGAGCAGAATTATCAAAGCCACCTATGTATCTTAATCCACAGCCAGTCCATATTCTTCAAGTATCACTTCAATTACATTCGTTGTTTTTGAAACCTCTAGGAGTTTGGAAAGTTCTACCATTCTAATTTTAGGGAAGTTTCCCAAATCCTACTTGTTCCCTGAGACATCTACCATAGGATATCAAGTTGGATCATCCCAGCTATAAGTACCAGACTCAGGATTTGCTAGTCTATGGAGGTCGTTCAAATCAACCAAGAGTCCCTGGTAATGATATATCTGGTTGCGAGCAGGTTAGCATCAATATGAATACTGACAGTCACAGAAATATATTTCTTATAAGACTGACCATTTTCTGAAAATTCTAAGTACATCTGCTATCTATTTGTAATTCTGCTGTTTGCAGCTATGTAGAACTTCTTTAAAAAAACAAAGACAGATATTTGAAATTAGCTATTATATGCACCCTTAATCTTTTCTCCAGAAAAGTCTTTTCTGACAATCATTTTCTCCTAGGGTCTGGTTTTAAAACCAGACGTGATGACTCCAGAACAAACAAAGGAACTTCCTTGGACACCACACTTTTATAACTCCAACTGCCATTTCATTGGCTACTTTGAAGCAGTCATGTCACAGAGCACTTAGTGACTTGCAAGTGACCTCCAGCCTTTAGAATTTATGCATTAGCCCTAATTAAACTGTGCCTCCTCACTCCTGTCATTAAATTTTGTCATCCCTACAACTGTTCTTCTGCAATTTACATGTGTGACTTTTTTAGTTTTTATGTTTACAATTAGACCTTTTTACTTTTGTATGCTTTTTTTCTAGTATTCTATTTTTATTATACGACTTTAACATTTGTTTCTAGTTGAATTTTTTTTAGGTAAAATTTGCATACAGTAAATGCATAGATCTTAAGTACACATCTGATGGGATTTGATAAAAGTGTGTGACCATACCAAGATGCGAAACATCTGCTCTGCCCCTAACATTCCCTCCTGCCACCTCTAGATCGGTCCCCACCTCCCTCCCACAGCCAGTCATTACAGATTAGTCAGCCTGTTCTTGAATCTCACTTAGATGGATTTCTGAAGTATGCACTCTTTGGTATTTGACGTTTTCTGCTTAAATGTGATGTTTTTGAAATCCACCCACTTACTAGGTATTGACAAGGATGAGTAGTGCCTCACTATATGGAGACTGTTGCACCATATGAATATATCTCAATCTGACACATTCTCTTCCTGATGGCCCTTTCTAGTTTTTGAATATTAGGAACAAATCTGCCATAACCATACTGTATAAGTCTACCACGCACATATTTTTATTTATTTTGGGAAAATATCTAGAAGTAGAATTGGTGGGTTAAGGGTATTTTTGTTTAACTTTACAGGAAACTATTTCCAAAGTGGTTGTGCCAATTTACAGGCTCGCCAGCAACATATGAAGACTTCCAGTTGCTCCATATTATTTGCTAACATATAGTATGTCAGTCTCTCAATTACAACTGTTCTCATGGGTCTCAGGGAATATCTCAAGTGGTTTTATTTGCATTTCCCTGATGATGGATAACGTTTCACACCTTGCAGTTGTTACTGGACATTTGTGTATTTTTTATGAAATGCGTACTCACATATTTATTTACTTGTTCCAACACATGTGATAAGAAGACTTCCCTTCACCATGGACATGTCTTGGTGCCTTTATCCAAAATTAGCAGACTATGCATAGGTCTATTCTGTTCCACTGACTCATGTGCCTATCCTTGTGCAAATGATATACTATATACAGTAACTTTTAAAAGTCTTTAAATCAAGTAGTGTGAGTACGCCAACTTTCCTTTTCTTCATCAAGATTGGTTGGGCTATGCAAAGTCTTTCACTTCTCCAAGTAAGTTTTAGAGTCACTTTGTGATTTCTACAAAAGAAAAAAAAGAAAAAAAAAAGCCTATTGAGTTTTTGACTGGGAATGTACCACATCTATAGATTGATTTGGGAGAACAGACTTCCTAACAATATTAAGAATCCCAGTACAGAAACAGTGTATCTCCTCAATTATTTTGGTTTTCTTTAATTTCATATAGCAGTGATGTCCAGTTTTCAGTGAAGAGGCTTTTAATGTCTTTTGTTCAACTCATTTCTTAATTGTTATGTTTTGATGCTATTATAAATGGAAGTTTAAAAAGTATATTCTCTATTTCTATATATTATTGTGTGTTAAATACAACCGATTTTTGTATATTGATCCTGCATCCTAAGATGCATTCTTAATAAAAGTATTTGCCAACACCAGGTCAGACAAAGGCTTAATCTTTGATCTACAAGGAACTCAAACATGCTGAAAAGAAAAAAACAAACAACCCCATTATAAAATGGGCAAAAGACATGAACAGACACTTCACAAAGGAAGACATCCGAGCAGCCAACAGACACATGAAGAAATGCTCAACTTCACTAATCATCAGGGAGATGTAAATCAAAACCACACTGAGATACCACCTAACTCCAGTCAGAATGGCAATTATCAACAACTCAAAAAATAACAGCTGCTGGAGAGGGTGTGGAGAAAAGGGAACACTTCTACACTGTTGGTGGGAGTGTAAACTAGTGCAACCTCTGTGGAAAGCAGTGTGGCGATTCCTAAAAGCTCTAAATATCTACCTCCCATATGACCCCGCAATCCCCCTACTGGGAATATATCCGGAAGAACACAAATCACTCTACAAAAAAGACACTTGCACACGTATGTTTATCGCAGCATTGTTCACAATAGCAAGAACCTGGAAGCAACCATGCTGCCCATCAAAAGACGACTGGATTAGAAAAATGTGGTACATATACACGATGGAATACTACGCAGCCATAAAAAAGAACAAAATCATGAATTTTGCAGCAACCTGGATAGAACTAAAGTCTATAATACTGAGAGACCTCTCATAGAAACAAAGGTCCGAGTATCACATGTTTTCACTCATATAATGGACCTTGAACATACAATCTAATACTATAAGAAAATGACTGACAGTAGTGGGAAACTATGGGGGGGAGGGAGATGGGATTAATGAGCAAATATCTGTCTGGGGATGGGGAAGCACCTCTAATCAAAAGGGTGCCTGAATGAAACGTATTTGTATACCTAACCCTTATCTGTACCCCACAACATCATAATAAAAAAATATTGATTATTGGGGAAAAAAATTCATTTATTATAGCAATTTTGTTGATTCCCTAGAATTTTCTACAAACATAATGATATTGTCCACACTTTTGCTTTTTGTGCCCAAATCTTATTTCTTTTCGTTGCATTATGACAATAAGTTCCAGTAACAAAATGAGAAGTAGGGAGAGTAGATATCCTTGTCTCCTTCCTAATCCTAGAGGAAAGCGATCCATATTTCATCATTATACAGTCATAAGATTTTTGAGGATTCTTTTAATTGGGCTTAATAAGTTTCCTTCTATTTCTAGTTCGCTGAGAATTTTTATAGTGAATGGATGTTGAATTTCGTTAAGGGTTTTTTTACATCTACTGAGGTGACTATATGGCTTTTTTTCCTTAGGATACTGACATAATGAGTAATTTTCAATGTTGCACTAACCTTACATGCCTGAAATAGACTCTATTAGGTCATAATGTATGAATTATATTGCTTTGTTTTACTAAAAATAATTGTCAAATTTTCCTTTTCCAATGTTCACAAGAGATACTATCTGCAATCTTCTTTCCTTGTAATGTTCTTGTCAGATTTTTGGTTTGGAGTTATGCAGGCATAAAATGGAACTGAATATGCTTCCTCCTATTTTCTGGTAAATTTTACACACACAAAAATCATATTATAGTATTTATTCCTTAAAAGTTTCATATAATCTATCAGTAAAACCATTTGGACTTGAAATTTTCTACAAAGAAAAAATTTTTATTGTCAATTCAATAATAAATATAGAAGTTTTTCTTGCACCAAACAATTGTTTTTATAAAAAACTTACAACCCAAAAAACAAAGTCTGCCTTTTATATTTACTGACATGTCAACCATTCTGTGCTTTTTATTCCCCCCCTAGATTCAGGTTTCCACCAGTGCTCCTCATCCACAGGCCTGTGGCTTTCTGAGGGCATGCCGAATACCTGGTGCTGCAGCCCAGAAGGCCCACAGGGAGTTGTGGGAAGACAGCTTTAGCCAGTGCAGTTTCTCTGGTCAAGGGTGAGGTACACTCTCCTGTCTGTCTGCTCTGACGGCTCTCCAATGCTTCTCACAGTGGTTTTCTACATTCTGGGCAGAGTTTGTCATTTGTAACTATGGAAGAGTTAGTCTTGTAAGAACTTCTTCCTTTATTACTGAAACCAGAACTTCTCTGAACTTATATTTTTGATTCTGTGGTAGTATTAACTGAGAAAGAATGCTACATTTTGCCATTGGTTTTAGGATACTTCTATCACAGGCTTACATAAAAATACTATAGAAACTCTCTAAGTATAATTTAAGTGGAAGATAGTGCCACATAAGTTAACTTTACAAGGTTTTCCTCCATTTTCAAATATTTAATAAAATGTTAAAAGTCGTTAAAATAAATCTTCTTGCAATGACAAGAAGCTTCCCCCTAGACTGACATGAACATATTGGCTATAAGCTAGTAACTATGATTCCAAAAGAATATCAGGAAAGACTACCAAGCAACTTGCTGAAACCTAAATTCACCATGAATGTATTTCTCTATCAAAACAAGGGTATATCTATGAAGAAAACAAGTTAGTATTACATGTGCCTTTTCTTTATGCGTATGCTGTCACCAGGAATAGATTTTCTTCATTTTCTTAAATACAGGAATTTCTTTCTTGAAATAAAAATATAAGTTCCTACCAAATATTTAAAACACAAAACTTTAAAGTAGAACATTAAGATTTTCTATGATTCTATTTTTCACTGCCTTTCAAGATATACTTGTACATGACAAACTGTACACATGAAATTGATATTGTGTTGTTAAAATAAAAATGAGAGAATACTGAATGCATGTTTTCTTTACCTACATTTTCTACCACTATATGGACAATCTCCCCCCATCTATCTACATCTATATATACGTATGCATTTATCCATTCATCCATCTCATCCATGATAAAGGATAAATAATATTTGCTTGGAATATACCACAATTTATTTAAACAATGCATTACTGATAGGTTGCTTCTCAAATTCTTATATTAAAAAATGCTTCAATAAATATCATATAGTTCTTTATGTGTTTGTCTGATACTTTCCTTAAAATAAAGTCTTAGAAATAGAATTCCTAAGTAAATGGCATACATATCATACATATATATGTGCACATTCATATATGTGAACACATGTAGGTGTCTGTGGTTAGCTGGGCCAATTTACACTTCTAGAAGGATGATGGGATAATTTGCTTTTCTGTACCTTTGCTGAAAAGCAGGTATTATCAAACATTTCGATACTTGTCAATCCAGAGACTTTAAGAAAATGATACCCTTATGCTATCTTAATGTGCACTCTTTGAGAATAGATTAGTTTAATTATACTTTTATGTTTACTGGCCATATTTATTCTTAGTTCTTCTGTCTTTGCTTCCATAGATTTTAATGGAAGTCATTAGCCCTTTGTCTAGTATCACAGTATAGTGCCTTAAAGTAGGGACTGCCTGCTCTGAACCCCTACCCCACCACTTCCTAACTATGTAAGTTGCTTACCCACTTTGTGCTCAGTAGTTTCATCTATAAATGAGGATAAAAATACTGCTTACTTCTTAAGGTGCTGTTATGAGGATTGAATCAGATAATCTATCTCAAGTCCTCTGCCTGGCACATGGCATACATGAAGCAAATGCTAGTTGCATTGCTGTGCATGTATATACAGCAAAAAGTGTGCATATACATGTATATAAGTAATATATATGCATGTGCATAAACTCACGTATACTTACTATATTATAAGAGGCCACAAACCTTTTAATGAGCCATTTTCTCAAAGAGTAACATCAAGCTTTGAGGTTTGTCTATAGTTTTCCATTTTTTGAAAATCAAATAAAAAACTCTACTTTTTCCTTATCTCCAAACTTCTAACATCTTTCTTATTCTCTAGAAACACTAAACTGGGCCTGAGCTCTGTATGATTTAAGTCACAATAGAGGTCACCTACATGTGCAATGTCTCTTACAGAATTCAGTGAAAACATCTGCAAGACAGATTTTAAAAAGTAGAGATCTTAAAATAAAACTGAAATTCTCTTGGGTAAAAAAGACTTAAGAAGAGCAGTGCCTCTGTTTCAGTCTCCATAATCAGACATACCTCTTTTTCTCAACCTGTATACATACACCGTTTCACACACCGCTTTGACAACAGGCATTCAATGAATCTGGCTCACTGAGGAAACTGGGCACCATGGGGTCTAGGATCTGACATAGCACTCAAGTATGGGAAATTATTCTGCTCTGGGTTATATGTATCATACACATAAGCAATCAATTATGCTACCATTTTAGAATGGTACTAGACATACTCTATGTCATGAATTACATAATTATAATTTCAACTATTACAATTAATATAAAATAATTTAAATTAAAAATCATTCGTTTCTTTACCTATATAAAAATAGTTAAGCTTAAACTCACTTATAAAACATCTTTCTTAAATGTGTATAAATTTAACTTTTTATGTTTTGGGGGTAAAAAATAGCTAAAAACCAATATTTAAGATAAAATTTAAAGAAAATATTTTCTTATTTAGTATGTTGGAAAGATGTGAACTTCCATGTATATTGTAAATGGAGACCAACAATATTTTTAATTTAATTAAAAGTTTTTAGAATTCAAATACTCAGAGTTCTTAATAATCAGGGATAACAGAACAATTAAAACCTTAAGAACAGTTATTTTTGTGACTCAAAACTAACCAGAATAATCTTTACTGACATATACACAAATAAATAGGTGACAATTTAAATATGTCAGTTTTAAAAAAACATAGCTATGGCTTTAACGGATATCTCTTCTTGAATCATGAAATTAATCAACTAGATTTTTTTTAATCACAGTATTAGAAACTAAATTTATTGCTAACTACAGCAATAAGTAATCAGTTACCTAAATGATTTGCAAAATTCTGTTTTTAGACATGAAAACTCTAAAGATAATTCTAAAGTTGTTCATTGAAATTATTTTGGAAAAGTAATAGTCAAACTATTTTTGGTTGTCACTTTATGAGAAGTCTCAACTTAAGTTAACTTTAAACAAACTAAAAATCACTATATGACTATGTAAGGCTGAGGTTCAGTTAGTAATCATGAAGCCAAAACTACACAAAGAACAGAACTAAATATAGTTTATAAAAGTGAAACAAACACCAAAAACTTTTAAGTGCTTTAAGAATCTGAGAAAAAAGCTGGGCTCGGTGGCTCAGCCTGTAATCCCGTGCTTTGGAAGGCTAAGGTGAGTGGATTGCCTAAGCCCATGGGTTTGAGACCCGTCTGGGCAACTTGGTGAGACTTCATCTCTACAATAAATCAAAAAATTAGCCGGGCGTGGTAGCATGCACCTGTAGTTCCGGCTACTTAAAAGGCTGAGGTGGAAGGATCGCCGGAACCCAGCAAGTTGAGGCTGCGGTGGCCGGGAGCGGCCACTGCACTCCAGTCTGGGTGACAGAGTGAGACTCCAATCAAAAAAAAAAAAAAAAGAATCTGAGAAAGAGTATATAAATTGCAGGCATTATGGTGCCATGTATCATTTGCTTGTGAAAGAAAGTTTATCTTAAGAAAAAACAAAAACAAAAAAATGAACTATGTTTTTTTTTTTTTTTTAAAAACCACTTAATGTTATGCGGCCAGTAAAATTTTAATTTTGTTTAAAAAAATCATCTGAGGTGACAAAATATTATTTTTTTTTCCAGGATCACCTTGCAAGAAGAGATAAACTACTATTAAGATCAATCTTGTGATTATTTATAGGTTCTAATCATAATTCACATCAGAGACATACTAGTTCAGTATCATGGCTATAAAAATATGAAGATACTAGAGAAAGAACTCTGACACCTTAAATAAATATTCCAGTGAAGGACTTGAAAATTCCAAGTCATCACCATCTGATTGGACACAGTAAAAACCCTAGTCTGGCACTGCCATTCATACCTACTGTCCTGTTGTCACAACTCCCTGAAGTGCTGCCACAGGATCCACAGACATGTAACAATGCGTGGCAGTCAGTGCACTTGAATTAATGTGACCTAACAGTACCCTTCAGGAAACACAGGCCTTCATAGATGTCTCTTTTCCAGAGAACCCCTTAAGAGGTGGACAGATGAGAAAGAAGACTTGCCTTCCACCCAACAGGAGTGCTTTTCTGCTGCTGCTGGTGTCCAGCGTGCACCAATACAGCCTCACTGTTTGTGAAGGGTCCTGCTCAGGATCAAGTGAATCCTGTTTCTCAGTAATAACTGGAAATTTCAATGAAGTCAGACATGAACCACTGTTTGTGGAGACTGAAACTCATTGGCCAACTCTAATTTGTTATTCTAATTTGCACTGAAGTATAGGAAACATGGAATGACTGTCAAGATTTTTCCTATTCTCACAGAAACATCACAAATAATTTAATAACGTTGAATACAAATAAAATAAGAATGATTTCGGCCAGGCTCGGTGGCTCAGCCTGTAATCCCGCGCCTTTGGGAGGCTGAGGTGAGTGGATTGCCTGAGCCCGCGGGTTCGAGACCCGCCTGGGCAACGAGACCTCATCTCTACAATAAATAAAAAAATCAGCCAGGCGTGGTAGTGCATGCCTGTAATTCCGGCTATTTGGAAGGCTGAGGCAGAAGGATCGCCGGAGCCTAGCAGGTTGAGGCCGGAAGCAGCCACTGCACTCCAGTCTGGGCGACAGAGTGAGACTCCAACTCAAAAAAAAAAAGAATTATTTCAGTTTTCAGTGCTAATGGTTAATATCCTTACATGCTAATCATTGAGGAGAATAGGAATTTTAATTTTAACAAAATTCCATTAAACTATCACTGAAAAATGTATCATTTTTTGCATAGTGATGCCACATAGAATTGCTGATGTGTTAGATATACTTAATAGTTAATATATAATATTAATATGTAAAAGTTAATAGGTATACTTAATAATTAATTAAAATTGCATTTTAACTGAAATGCAATTGCTCAAATTTAGAGAGTGCACACAGTTACTATATGAGAATTTACAGAAGACAAGTAAAAGGCCGCTAACATACTTATTTTAATTCAAACAGATATTACCCATTGTGTACTCTTTATTAAAATGTTAATGAGAAGATAAACATAAACTAGAACATGGCACGAGATACTTTTCTATTGAAAAAATTTTTGAGAAAATTATTACAAGATCATATAACAAACACCTGGAAGTTTTAGAAAAATATTAAATTAATAAACTGCCAATCTTCATTCACCCAGCACACATACACAGAGCATCTTCTCTGTGTCAGGACTATACCAGGAAACACTGGAAATGCAGACACCAAAGGCATGACCTCTGTAGGGTGGCTGTCCAGCAAGAAGGTAGACAGTGACAGAACACTTGAATACTTTCTATGTACACAGGGATGAAGGTTTGTCGACCTGACCTGAAGGCATGTAGAAGAAGCAGGGAGAACTACTAGAGGACACAGGGCCTGGGAGGGCAGAAGTGGGATGGGAAAACAGGTGGGGCCAGAGGAAGTGAGCACAAGGCTCACCATACCAGGTACCCAGTCTGCTGCTGTCTGGAGGAAATACTTGAAGTCAAGGTGACTCACAGCAGTATAGGGAGTACAGTCCACCCTATCTGCCCATGGGTTCGAACAACCAAAAATGGAAAATATTTAGGGGAAAAAATGGGTGGTTGTGTCTGTACTGAATGTGTGCAGACTTGTTTCTTGTCATTATTTCCCCTAAGCAATACATTAAAACATCTATTTACATAGTATTTACACAGTAGTAGTATAAGCAATCTAGAGAAGATTTAAAGTACACAGGAGATTGTGCAAGGTTATATGCAAATATTACACCAATTTATATAAGTAATTTGAGCATCCGTGGATTTTGGTATCTGCAGGAATCCTGAAACCAATTCACAATGGACACTAAGGGACAACTGTATAAGTCATAGCACAAAGAAGTCCAGGGTCAGTCTGAAGGAGAATGAGTCACCCTGAAGGGTTTTCAGCAGGGGACTAACAGGATCCAGTTCATATTTTGGAAGAATGAGCTTTTACAAAGACAGGGTGGGCTGGGTAGAGTGGCTCATGCCTGCAATCCCAGCACTTTGGGAGGAAGGTTGGGGGCAGCTTGAGGCCAGGAGTTTGAGACCAGCCTGGGGAACACCACAAAACACTGTTTCTAAAAGAAAAAAAGAAAAGAAAAAGCAGAGGAGGAGTACAGTAGAAGAGAGGCTGCTGTGTGGGCTAGGGGCAGTATGTGGGGCGAGCCATGGGGCTGAGGACTGCCACAGCACAGCTTCCCAGATGTTACCATGATAGGAAGATACTAAAAGAATTTTAATCAAGATACTGGTAGAATCTGATTTGGACTTTAAAAAAAGATACTTGGGGTATGAGCTGTAATCAAATTTGGTCACAGTCAATCAAGTATTATATAGAAAAGTAATGGAGTTGAAGGGAAGAAAGTCAATTATGGCCAGCTGGAAGAAAAGACCTCATATGACTACAATGACTGTGATTTCAGAAAACTAAATAATTGTGGTCACATTAAGTAACTGTGGTGAATTTAATGATTCTTGTTTTTAGTTTAGACTTTTGGCATCACTATATATGAATATTATACAATAAAAATCAAAGGCATCTAAATAGTAAACAATCTTATCATCACCTAATAAAAGCACTACACAATAAAAACAAAAGGCGATTAAAGTGATTGGTTAAAAGAATGACGATTAAGCCAAATCTGTAAACAAGTCCTGGGACATCTACATATATACATTCTTTAAAAACCTATGTCTAATATGAGCATGACCATTTCTATGTAAGACCATTTCCAGATAAAAACAAACAGCTTGGTTTTATGTATTCCACACTATTTTATAAAAAAAAAAAAAAAGCTATTTTGTCAATCAAAAAATGTATTTGATTCAGAAAGCAATAGTTTTTAAAATATATATTTTGAAGTGATTTAAGTGACTTTCATTTGCTATCACAAAGATAATACCAGAACTGTGTCAGTCATTCTTCTGTGGCTCAATTTTCTTTGCTAAATTGCTATAATAATCTTACTCCTACACATTTTCCTTCTATCCTTCACCTTTTCAGCATTAGTAATTAGGTTTTACATAGAAGTGAACAGGTTTTTTAAATAAAATTTTTGATGATGATCACAAGGTCATTGCATAAAACTCACACGTGGTCACTCTATTATATTTATGCAAAAAGGATAAGAAGTATGTGTTTCTAAATGATCAATTATTCTAAGGTATGATTAATTATTCCTGAAATTTAAGAACAACTTTAAGCCACTGAGTATTGACAATAAAAAGTATATTAAATTACAAACTATCCAAGAAATAAGCTTAAGTTGTAATAAAAAGTTAAAATCAAGCTAATTCCCCACCCTCAGTAGGTATAAAAAACTTAAACAGAAAAGCATTTTCAGCATACATTAATTGATAAAAGCACACCACACCTATCATCTAGATACATTAGATTACTCTCAGAAAAATTCAGTGACTTTATTTCCTTACCTGTTGGAGACAGGCAGTCCTTCCAATCAAAATAGCCTGCATAAATTCCAGGTTCTAAGGAGCCAACGATGGGATCTGCCTTTAGCTCAATGTAACTTTCAAAGAGTCTTTGGTCTAGTTCTTTCAGTGAGGTCATGCTAACCTATAAACACATATGAAAGAGTATGAGATGTCTATTAGAGGGATATGGAAAAAGTAAGACAATGTTAATAAATACTTCAATGTATTTTAAAAGCACTTCTAAATTTTTCTACAAACCACATGATGTTTATTTTACCTATATTCAGTAATAAAGACAACTTTTGGCATAGTTATTTTGCAGATAAAAAATAATCCCTATATATGAACTACAGCTCATCTTTGAGAACACTAAGCTTTCATATCTGTAAGGAGAGCAAAAGGCAGTATGAATACTAAATTGTAATAGGCGGTAAACGACAACAAAAAGGGAGTCATTTAAAATAATACAATTGTGTTTTTCCATATTAATTACTCCATTTGAAAAGTATCATTGATAGAAAATAAACCTGTTCTGACACTCTAGCAACACAAATGGAGTTTCTGTGACTTCTTCTTGCAGTCGTAACTCGGCCTGCATGCATTGGGATGGGCCAAATGCTGATGAGGCCCTAGGTTCTAAGGCAGCTCCATGGAGAGATCAGGCACAGGTCACTCTCTAATGGGCAGAAGACACTCAAAACCTCTAGTAGAGTCCTGATGTAAGGAATATAAAGTGGCAGGTCCTTGGTACAGCTCAGCTCACATGGACTGTGGGTTTCTGAGGGAAGAGGCGGCTAGCATTAGCCCTGCGTGGGTATGCCTGGTACTACTGGCACCCAGGAGGCCAGATGTGGTAGAAGAGTGGGTAGAATCCCAAGTATTGGGGAACTAAGATTCTATAGGCCCAGACGCCTCTGCA
Organism: Carlito syrichta; assembly: GCF_000164805.1. NCBI lineage: Eukaryota > Metazoa > Chordata > Mammalia > Primates > Tarsiidae > Carlito > Carlito syrichta. The sequence goes on from NW_007233058.1 coordinate 186,373, forward strand.
GTGGATGCTTCTGAATTTTGGTCTGAGGGTCACAGGTTTTTTCTCTCCAACACCAGGCCTGAACTTCAACAAGCTGACAAGGAAAACTAAGACATCTCAGGGTGTCAGCTGCTATATACAGGAACATACATTAAGGAGTGAGATTTAGTTGCAGGGCCAGGTACGGTGGCTCATGCCTATACTCCCAGCACTTTGGGAGGTGAGGTGGATGAACTGTTTGAGCTCAGGAGCTCAAAACCAGCCTGGGCAACATAGCAAGATCTTATATCCACAAAAAGTAAAAATATTAACCATGGTGGAATGCGCCTATAGTCCCAGCTACTCAGGGCTGGGGCAGAAGGCTGAGCTCAGGAATTTGAGGCTGCGATGAGCCATGGTCATGCCACCACTGCCCTCCAGCTTGGATGACAGGGTGAGACAAAAGCAACAACTTGAACAGGAAAAATCATGAAAACCCTGAACGGGATTAAAGTTCAACATGAAGCAAGATTTTATGGAGCTAAAACACAATTTCCAAAGCGAACAACTGTGTAGATTAACTTAAGGAACTACGAGTTACTAATCAGACTGAATTGAAATGCAAGATCTACTTCAGAGCACAGAGAAAAAGTGTAAAGAGATAGAAATTAAGAAAGATGAGACTTAAAGATGCATCCAAGAGCTCTAATATGCCCAAAACAGAAATTCAAGAAGAGAAAAATGAGTAGTTACAAAAAAGGTAAAAAATAGATTTTTTATGTTCTCAACAAAAAAGAAATGGTAAGTTGATGGATATGTCAATTAGATTGACTGACTCTTTCTACAATGTATATATAAGAGACATCATACTGTATCCCAGAAATATACACAGTTATTATTTTTTAAAAATAAATAATACAACAGAAAAGAAAGAATAAGTCCCATGTCTGGCTTACTGGCTTGCTGACTCAGTGACTATAAACTAAGGCAGGAAACACATAAGAGAGAAGGTGGTCTAAAGGAGAAAGATAACTTTGCTTTGACAGGTTGATTTGAAATCCCAATGGAAACTTCTAGTGAAGATGTTTGTAGAAAGTGGATCTAAGGTCTAGGAATGACATGCAAGTTGGAGATAAAGAATATGGAAATCCTGGGATCAGTGACGGATGAGGTTGTGGAGGTAGATAACGGTAGATAAAAAAACTGTACCAAGTAAGGACACAGCAAATCATATGCCCAGAAGGCAGAAATATTGAGGGAATGCTGAGAGAGAAACATTTATGTGGACTGCATCTTATCTGCTAGAACTTAGAGTTTTCAGTGTAGGAACCCCACACCCTACCCAAGTGGAAAACTGGTCGTTTTACACTCTACTTCCTGCAATTCTCACCTCTCAGGAGAGACACAGAGTCCCTTCTCAACTCTCGAAACAGCATCTAGTATGTGATGCCTTATACCCTTTCCTGCTTGCGGAAGTTTTTCTACATTACTTTCTGTGTTGGGGAAGCAATACTTTATACATTACTAGGATCTTGAGTCCTTCCTACTGTACATCTATGCATATTTGATTCTTTTTTCTCTTCCCATTTGTACAAGGAACTTGAAGCAGCTAAAGGGGGTTAAAAAAAAACCAAACCCAGTGTTTATTAGACAGGGACACATCTGATCAACTTACAATTTGTCTGTAAGATCTTAAATTCTAAAACAGATTAATTTACAAATAATTTATTATGTAAAAAATTTATAAACAAAATTTAGCCAATTCAGACTTACAAAGTGATGAGAAAAAGAAACAAACATATATATACAGATAAACCACAGGAAGGATATAAACTGTACTCATTTGCATCTATGAATTCAAATGGCTTACAAGTTGAAATTAAAGAATTATATCTGATTAAGCAAAAAATAATCAAATATGTAAAATATAGTATATATACTTCAAGCAATGAAAAGTCTTTTAAAAAGGATCTCTTCCCTGGACTTATAAAACAAAGGAGCCACCCTCTCCATACCTCCCATGTTAGTATTTCTATAAGAGATTTAGAGGCCTAAAATAAAACTTCAATCAAAAAATGTAATGCCAGACTTAAATATATTCCCTGGTCAGGAGAAATTCTGCAATTATAAAAAACTTCAAATTAGATATTTGTTTTCTTAAAGACGAGAATAGGTTATAATAGAATTGTATATATTTTTAAAAATTTCCTGGAATTATATAATTATAGCTAGCAAAAGTTTAAGCACACAGCTCTGGTTTCCTTTCTCAAAGGTACTGAAAAATTTGACTTGTGATAGATTTGGTTTGCATTCTTAAAATGCAAAACTCTGTATTTCTTAACTAAGTGCCTTCAAAATTAGTTTTTACAATATATGAACAGTCAATAAACAGAAGAAAAGGTGCTAACTTCCTAAAAAGGGAAAGCCATGAAAATTAAAATACAATGAAAGAATATTTTTACCTATCAAATTCAAAATTGTATAGGAAAATGATGGCAAAAATGCTGAGGTCAGTTTCCGAAAAGCAACCTGGCCATATTTATCATATGTATTTAGAGCTACGAGTCTACTTCTAGGAGTCTATTGTGAGGAATTAATTAGACATATGATCAAAGATTATCTTCATCTCTCAGAAACATCAAGAAAAATCGAAAATAACTTTAAGGTTGCTAGTAGAAGAAAAGCTAAAAAAAAAAAAAAAAAGACACATTCACACTAAATATTACAAAGCCATTAAACTCATATTTTACAAAAATATTTAATGAAAGTGGAAAAGTGTTCACAACAGAATATTCAATAGAAAAAACAATGTCAATTGAATTCAGAAAAGTGTTTCACATTTTTATAACATAAATGTATAGAATTTATGAAATACTGTTTACTATTAATACTAAAATAGTAGTGTTTATCTTTGGTTGGTGCATTACAGATAATTATGTTTTTAGACTTCTGATAGATAATTTTTATTGACTGATTTATTTTTAGACCTCTGAGTATTTTTCATTTTTAAAAATAATAGTTAAATCATACATTCATAAAGAGAAAAAAACGCATGGCTGGAAAAAAAAATTTCAAGGACTTGAGAAAAGGTTAAACGGCACTGACTGTATACACAGAAATGAAATGTATGCATGATAGGATGCTTGTTGCTGGCACCTGTTAGGATCCAAACAGCACCAAGTCCACTGAAGGCTTATAATATGGCTATTTTAAAGAAGGAAGCTCACAGAACAGGATGATTTGGGTACCCAGATCTTATGAATTACCACTCAATGTTGTTTCATAAAGGCCAAAACAATATAATCAACCAGCTCCAGATCCTATTATCATCTGTTTGGTATACAACTTTGGATTACACAGGTCCACTCAAACATGGATTTTCTTCCACCTGTGCCACCCGACGAGGATGAAGATTTCTTGAATAATCCACTTTCACTTAACAAATAGTAAATACATTTTCTCTTTCTTACGTTTTAAGTAACATTTTCTTTTCTCTAGCTTACTTTATTAAGAATAGGGTATACAATATATGTAACATACAAAATATGTGTCAATCGACTATGTTATTGGTAAGGTTTCTGGTAAAGAGTAGGCTATTAGTAGTTACGTTTTTGGAAGTCAAAAGTTATACTTGGATTTTCAACTGTGTGGGGATTCAGTGCCCTTAATCCCCAGGGTTGTTCAAGAATCAACTGTATTTTCTTTTTTTTGAGTTGGAGTCTCACTCTATCGCCCAGACTGGAATGCAGTGGCTGCTCCTGGCCACTGCAGCCTCGACATGCTGGGCTCCGGCGATCCTTCGCCTCAACCTTCCAAGTAGCTGGAATTACAGGTGTGTGCTACCATGCCCGGGTAATTTTTTGATTTATTGTAGAGATGAGGTCTCTCCAAGTTACCCAGGTGGGTCTCGAACCTGCGGGCTCAGGCAATCCACTCACCTCAGCCTCCCAAGGCGCGGAATTAAAGGCTGAGCCACCGAGCCCAACTCGACTGTATTTTCTTTTTTTTTATTTTTTGAGTTGAGTCTCACTCGGTCGCCCAGACTGGAGTGCAGTGGCCGCTCCTGGCCACCGCAGCCTCGCCTGCTGGGCTCCAGTGATCCTTCCACCTCAGCCTTCCGAGTAGCCGAATTACAGGCATGCGCTACCACACCCGGCTGATTTTTTTTATTTTTATTGTAGAGATGAGGTCTCGCTGCCCAGGCGGGTCTCGAACCCACGGTCTCAGGCAATCCACTCCCCTCAGCCTCCCAAAGGCGCGGGATTACACCGAGCCCGGCTTCAACTGTATTTTCATGAGAACACTTTTATTTATTTTAAGATGCATAGTGCTGGATCAGAAATCATTCTGAATTTAGAATAAGAAAACTTAATTTTGAGTCCTGCCTTACTCTGTTACTTGCAGGTCAAGTCCTTGACCTCTTTTGAGTATCTCTTCCTATGAAGAATATGAGGCTAGTAATACCACCCTTAGTTATTTCTCAGGATTATTTGCATCCAATAAAACTGTGCATATGAAATCAATCTACCCTTAAGTGGCACTGATCATTAAATCTTAATAAACTACAAAACACATGGTTATTTGTATACTATTCTTATATTAATTCAATTTTACTTTTGAAGGTGAGGAATAAGGTAAAGGGAATTAAAAAGTGGTCCTTTTCGTGCTTCTGCTGGGAGACGTACCAAGAAAGAAAGAGAAAATATACCTGGAAAAAGCCTTCTGGCTCATTCTAAAGGAGGTCTGAGAAAAGGTCTGGTGACCAGTGATACCATGTGAAGAGCCCACAATGGAACATCATCTCCAGGAGCAGAAACAGAGAGAAAACAAATAAACTATCCACTGGGATCTCTATGCTTTGTGATTTTTCTGGAATCTATGCATCTAGAGTTCTTTCATTTGAAAGGGGAACTATAAGAAATAATGGCAGCCAGGAGTCTTTTTCCTTTAATGACAGAAATATATCTGACTTGGCTGACATCATAAAATTAAGAGACTTACACAATAGACTCAAAAGTTAATAAAATCATTGCAAATGTTATAGTCTAAATCTAGCATTGTCTTTCATTTTACAAACAATTGAATAATTTCAAAATATTCAAGATGGTCAATTACAAAAAAAAAAAAAAAATTCTAGGTGGGAATATAGTCCATAATTTATTCTAAGTTGTACTCTCAGACTCCCAGATCTTTCATATTATTTTGGATCCAAATGATCTGGACAAACAGCAGGAAGGATATCAAAAAACCTTTTTTTAAATGTCAACTTCATTTTACTTCTTAATGAAGTCGTAAATAGTTCCTACTTATTGCTAAACAAAAACCGAGACCAAACTTATTGCTTCTCCTACATGCAATTCCTAATCAGTTAACATATTTTAAAATGATAAATAAAATTTCTCCAGTGAATATACTCATGTCATTACTGTTGTTGCAGTATAAAAACAAAGTATCCACATTCTGTAAATAGTAATGTTTTACTGCAAGATAGCACTTTGCAATTCTCAACACAAAAATTTCTGGAAATAAACTAGACATTTGGCCCTAAAGCCTTAAGTCACAGCATTTCTCATCAGGATGATTAATCTTTACGAAAAGGCAGGAAAACAAGACAGAGCCGCCCACTTTGACATTTTCATTCTTTGAAAAAAAAAAAAAAATCCCAATCTAGTTCATGAACTGGAACTATCATTTGAAAAAAGTCGATAATCCATCAAGAGTACATGTTGATGATAAGATTAACAAGATCACTATCTTTCTTATTCTTTGCATTGAGAAAACTGTACTGACATTATAAAGTGGTTCTAGCAGAGTTTTTACTCAGAAATCTGATAAACCTTTGCCCAGCAACCAACCAACCTTTAATAGCAAGGTTACCTCATATTTTCCTTTTATGCTTACTTGAAAAAAAGATAAACAACAAAGTATAACATTAAAACACTACATTAATTTCTACAGGACTCATTTTTGTCCAACTTTTCTACACCCAGCTATTAGAGAGTTGGGAGTATGAATTTTTCAGATAAAATGCTAACTACCTTACAGTGGCTATAAGCTGGGCACATATACGCATGCACCTGCAAGTGTGTGTACACATGTAAGAAAGTAGAGCAAAAGCATCCTTGTGGTGACATGGAAAGGGAGAGAGTGAGAAGAGTGTGATTAAGCAGGAAGAGGTTGTCTGCAGGCTCAGGGAGTGTGTTGTTGGCAGTCTCTAAAAACTTTCATATAAAAGGAGCCAAATCTTAGATAATTCTTGAAGATTTGGGTTTGCTGCCTTTCTATCCTTATTTACTTCCCTCACTTTTAAACAATTTAGGTGGGAGTAAGCCAACTCTCACCTTGAGAGATCTTAGCTCTAGAGAGGAGGAGGAAATCTTAAATTAAACCCAAGGTGCATCCTGAGAAGTAAGGGAGTCAGAAGACAGTGTAGGTGAGGGTGAGAAGGGAGCATGGGTATAAGAAGGGCAAGTGGAGGGAGTAAGCACAGGTAAGCAAAGTAAAACAGGCCTGACAAAATAGTTGGGAAACTAAGGTGCTAAAACAACCAACTTATCCATTTAAAATTAGCCTACTTACCTGTGTTATTTTTTCTATTCCCTGGAAGTTGTGCTTTTCAAAATGTTCCGCTATATTTAGGAAGGTGTGACGTTCTAGATAGCAGCAGTTACTTAGAACTATCAAAAGTCGCTGTTCCTAAAAGCAGAACAAAATTTGACAAAACTACATTGATAGTAACAAATTGAGAGTTTAACAGATAACACTTATCATTTATTAAGTTTAATTATAAGCTCTTGCTATTTCATATCAATATTCTATGCTTTGCTTTTCTTGGCTGTGTCTTTCTCAATATAATAAAAAGAGAAAAATAATACAATTCTACAACTCTACTACTTGCTCACTATTACACAATACACTAAACAGTCAAATAATATTTCCTTTACAACTTAATAGCAGTATGGAAAAATAGATTGATAAAATCCAATCTATCAGCAGTTTTTCTAATGAAAGGAGTTCTAACTTTATTGTTTAATTTACTTAATATTTTGTGTATACAAAAGGCTACAGGAATATTTGTAATACAAATTTCCTTAAAATGCAAAAGCTATTAGAGAATAGTTTTTAAATTTTTCATGACCTGGAGGAGAATTACATGGTCATACATCTATACAATGGGCTCCTTCGAAAAGAGAGGCCTTTAAGACTTCTTTGTAAATGCAGGAGGAAGACTAGGAACAATCTCCCTCTAATAGTCATATTGGTCACCAAGGTCAGAAGGCTCCTCCACAGGAAATGGTCACTGTAGCCATGGGGAGGGGGTAGAACCCACTTACTGCTATATTCTTCAGGATTCTGTCCACTGAAAGTAATTTCTTACAAAAAATCGCCAGACCCAAATGCTGATGAATACTATATCCTTTTACAGTTCAGAATAACTATTTTTGTCAAAAAGATTCCAGGAGTGGCCCATGTGCTGCTGGTGTGGTTCACCAAGAGTCCTGTCCAGTGCTCCCGCAGGCTGGAACAGCTGTGTCTAATAAGGGGCTTTGACTTAGATCCCTTGACAAAAACTATGGCAAAAGTCACTTTCTAGGAGAAGTTCTCACCCACAGTTTGCCGACTCTTTCTGTATATAATCAGAATAACTTACACTGAAATAATTCAATGGTCAATGTGTAAACAAACAGGTTTCTCTTCTTTGAAGTATGTGGACCAAAAATGAACAACTAGTCTTTCAATCCAACTGTCATGCATATCTTGTATCTCCCAAGAATTTCTTTTAGCTAAATTAAATTTCCAAAAACTTTCTAGATTTCTTCATTTAAAATATCCTTCTTTATTTCTGGCAGAATGTGGCCCATTCATTGCCTTATTTGACCATCAATATAAGCAAAAGGCTGAGAAATTACTAAAAGACCTTCACACAAGTCAAAGGTTGTTAATGACCCTAAATTAATCTATGGATGGGAAATGGAATATAAAACAAGGTAAATAATCCTTCCCACATTTTGTGCATAAATAGCAAGAGGGAAATTAGAAAGAGGCCAGATGTAGTGGAGGCCCACACCTATAATCTCAGCATTTTGGGAGGCTGAGGAGGGAGGAAAGCTTGAGCCCAGGGGTTCAAAACAGGCCTAGGAAACACAGCAAAACCTCTTATCTACAAGAAATCAAAAAATTAGCCAGCCATGGTGGTGCACCCTGTAGTCCCAGCTATTAGGGAGACTGAGAAGGAAAGACTGACTAAGCCGAGGCTGCAGTGAGCCATGGTCATGTCACTGAGTGAAACCCAATTCAAAAAAAAGAGGGAGGGAGGGAGGGAGAAAGGGAAGGGCTGGGCAAAGGGAGCCTAGGTCCCTTTACAGGTTTAAAAAAAAAAAAAAAAAACCTAGAAAGAAGTGACCAAGCACTGGAAATGTGCATAGGAGAGGCTGGGGATGGTGAGGCCATACGACTCCCTCTCACCCCAAGGCTGGACATACCATTGTATAGTCCTTGTAAAGACAAGGCATCAAGTACACAAGATTTTCATCAGCCACTCAAAACTGCTTCTCAGTTTTAAAATCAATCCTTAAGTACTTTTCCTTCAAGAGCCAAACCTCCTTATCTAGCAGACCTGAACCTGTCACATCCTCTCTGCCCCACTAATTAATTCTCATTACTTGATTTCTCCCATTGTACTATAAGCACGGTTGTTCAAAAGTAGAAAAAGCATTTGAGTGATTTAAGGTCCTACTCAATGAGTGTATCTGCTTCTTAGATCTAATCAATTAAATGAAATAAAAGTGGGAGGAACAACTGAATAAAACAATCAAATGCTTAAACTGGATGACTAATCAAAAGATCTTTAAAAACTTAAGTAAAGGAATATGGTCTTATGCATCATGTCAGTCATTCCTCACAGCCTCTCTGCAACACTAGCATCACCACCAGTTTGGTTCAGAACACTGGACCTGGATGCCCCTCAGAATGTCACTACTAAGGAGCACGCCAAGATGTGAACCAATGTTTTCTGACTCTGAACCTAGGTCTCATTCTTACCGTAAGACTCTAAGATCTTAATAATTGGAGAGGATAAGTCAAATCTAATGAGATCCTCCAATGGGAAAAAGAGAGGAACTGGGTCAGATTCAAAGGAACACTGTTTAGAGAGTAAAATGGGAGATAGGAGGTCCTTTGACCAACAGAAGAATATGAGAAATGCTGAGGGGAGGGTTGGTGGAGAGCTGGTTCAATGTGAGTCAGCAGAGCCGCAGCCTCGGGCACTCGCAGGAGCCCAGGTAGATTTTGTGCTCCCCTGAAGAGATATAGGAGCAGACTCAGAGGGCCACCACACGTCAAGGGGCATGCACACACCAGCAGTCTGAGGTGTTATCCAGGAGAAGGACTAGGAACACACAGCTGTGCTCTCCAACACTGAAGAGGTAAGGACACAGAAATCAGGCTTCTCTGAAAGACCCAGAAGAACACACGGTGGCCGGACAGCTGGGCAGGCCTCTCCTCATCCTGGAGGCTCCTCCTTTAGTCCTCGCTCTCTGCAGGCCACCATCTTCTTTCTTGGCAGCCCCTCCGAGGAAGCGCTCCTGCTGCCCACCCACCAGATGTGTGTGTTCACCATCCCAAGCTCCTCAGCCTTCACACTGTGAATTCTACTTGTGCTTAAATGTTCTTTCCCATAAGTCTTGGGAATACTGCTCTATTGGGATCTCCTATCACTTTGATCATTCCTCTTCAGGCATGCTGAAGCCCTGTTTCTAGGTACCTCTTAAATACTGGCATCCCAGTATTACTTGCCTCTATTTGGTCTTTCTCACACCCTACCAGTATAGGGCCCACCAGCTCCCCTCATTTTCTTTCTGTATCCTGACTGAGGGGCACAAAGTGCCATGGCTGCTTTGTGATCTAGCCAACTGCCTGCTTTCTCTGGCAGGCTTGTGCCTACGCCAGGCCTCAAACATTCTCAGGCACTAATAAAGCTCTTTGAGCTGTTGCCTGAAAACACAGAAACCTCAAGCATGCTAAATAGGTAGGAATGAGCCCTATCCTGAACCAGATGCCTGAAGCCCTCATAGGAGCTTGTTGCTTACGCACTCGAGCAGAATATCTCCTCTTGCTTCCCCTGAGAGCAGACGCTGCAGCCCCCACTGTGTGCAAGCTCCCCTGATGCCCTGAAAGAATCACTCTGGTGTTCAGTGCTTCTTTCTCTGGAATCCCATCTGACTCCATCTCTGGACAGTTTGGGGCAGTCCCTTGCAGGAACCCCCCAACCCCTCTGCCACCACTTTTAGGGCAATTCCAGCTGAGAGTCTGGACAAAACAACAGTATTTTACTTGGTATTCTTATCTACCCAAGCTTCATATTGTTTATGTACTGCTGATTCATAAATATTAGGGGTTCCAAAAAATGTATACATATTTTAAGAGATGTTATCTAAGTATTCCTTTTAGAAGTTGAATTGAATTATGGTAGCAATGTGTAGTATGATGTTCACTCAAAAGACGGCATTAATCAAATGAATGCTAGCATCACTAAGCAACAGGTAGGACAGTCAAAGAAAATGGCATTCAAGGAGCACAAGACCATTTTGAAGTGGTATTTGAAATTCGAGAACATTGCAGAAGTGCAACGACAATAGAGCCAAGTATGCAACAGAACCTTCAACATACCTAACAACTGCACACATTTGTAGTAAGTTTGAAACTCATGGTACTGTGTGTGATATGCACAAGGGAAGATCCAGGAGGCCTCACACAGCAACAAGTCCTGTGGTAGGCTGCCATAATCAGAAGTGTCTGGACACTGATGGTAACCATTTTGAGTACCTCTTGAAATAGTAGAAGTCAAACATGACTTGTATTCATCTTTTGTTACAACTTTTTAATAGTTTTTTCCTTTCTTAAAATGTGTATACATTTTTTCGGGCACCCTCTGCATGTATCCTGGCATCCAGATAAGTGTATCCGATCACCCACTAGATATTTCTACCTGAATGCCACCCATTTAACAAGCCTGGTCCCAAACTGATGTTTTAATCCCTAAAACTTGCTTTTTCCCTGCATTCTTTATCTCATTGAACAGTAACATTCTCTATCCAAGCAGCCAAATAATTAAACCGAATTTTAAAAATTACTTTGACTAAACTATACTTTTCCTAGTATACTAAATCTCTTATTCAGAAATTCATACTTGCAAATACAATAACTGAGGAAATGACATAGGGTAGGAGGTTCAGACCATTTATTTCTTGAGCTACACACACACACCCTTCAAGTTTATGACAAACCAGAGAAGGTTGTTTTATGTACAATAACTGGAGCTTAAATTTCAACAGTTGAATTCATACAAGTGACAACGTATGCAAGTGAGTCCTCCCTAAATACATATATATGTTTTAAAAAACTGTGTGTGTGTGTGTGTGTGTGTGTGTGTGTGTGTGTGTGTGTAAAATGTATAAATGCAGTGTACATATGTATATGTTTATTAGGGGGACCCAATAAAATCCAAAATTATTTTTTAGAGGGCAGGTCCCTTGTAGTAGAGGCTTCCCCTGCTAGGTAAGTGTTCCAGGAACTCACCGGCATTAGCTAGCGTTGTTGTGAGAGGCTGAATTTGGTTTCCATGAATTTTTTTTTTTTTTTTTTTGAGATTCTTTTAACACATTTGCCCATTTCATGATGGGTAATTTACAGGAACAACCTGGCCACACCATACTGTTTTTGACCAGGAATGGCATGACCCCCATGTCCCACCCGCCCTATTCACCCAATCTTACCCCAAGTAGTTTTTTTTTTTTGTTTCCCTGGATGAAAAAAGCCCTCAAAGGAAAACATTTTACTGCGGCAGAAGCACTAAAAGGCATCAAAATTGATGAGATAAAAAACACTTTTGAACAGTGGAAAAAGCATCGAGATTGGCCTGTTGTTTCCAACACAGAGTACTTTAAAGGTGGCTGAAGTATGAACACATAAGAATAAATACACAATTTTTTATAAACAAGTTCTGAGATCTTTGGGGGTCCCCCCTGGTATACACATATTTTTTGAACCTGTGTTCAAATAAAATGCTATTAGGGAACTTACGGAAATAAAACAGAGGCAAGTAGAGCTTCTCAATTTGAAAAGGCAAAAGATGTGAGGGAAATGGACACTGAATACTCTACCTTCTTCCTCCCCAATCCATTATGGCAACTCTCTAGCACCAATAACTGCACACATGCAGACAGCATCTGAAACTACTTAAGTTGCAACACTAGTTAAAAAGTTTTAAGTGTGAATCCACATATATTACACTTTTCTAAAATGTTCACATAGCTTCAAAGTACAGAGCAGTGTCCTATATAACACATGCTACAATGCAGTAGTAACATTTGAAGCAATTAGACTAATTTATGAATTAGTCATTAAATAGCTTTAAAATGTTTAACTTTCTATTTACCATCTTACTTACGGAAGTCAAACTGAGGTCTTCATGGATACTTCCAAATAAATCAGGAGAAGAAACATCAATAGAAAGACTGAATACAGAATCAAGTAAGAGAATAGTTACAATTGAAGCACTACAATTGGAAAATGCAATGAACTATATAATTTAAAATGTTTTGGTTAAAAAAAGCATAACGTTGCACAAGTTTTTTTCTTTTTAAGTATTTGACAATTAACAGCTCAAAGAAGAGATAGGCACTATGATCTATCTAGTAACAAGGGCCATATGAAATTTGATTTTGGGTCTTCTCAAAATATTGAGAATTTGACTTAATTAAATTTAAAAACAACTCATCAAGGGGGACAATGTCAAATAATTCTAATTATCCTAAGAATAAACTCACTTAATTAGAATATTTCTGCCTATTGCAATCTTCAGCTCTCCTTCATTCTACCACTTATAGGTGTGAGTTAGGAAATTAGTTATAACTCACATGTGACTAGACATATAAAATTGGGGGAAGGGAAAATATCATAAACCTGTTGATTACTTTATAGATATAACAGAATCATAATAAACATCTCTGCATGATTCATTTCCTTAAAACTTGACCAACTGATGTCAGAATTTATATGGATAACTAAAACAATGAAAATATCAAATACATCAAAATAGAGAGGTAATAAAATTCTACCAATATGGAAAACATTAAAACATAAACTAGTGATAATTAGAACAGTACCAACTAATATAAAACATATTTGAATTTAAGATAAAGTTCAAAATACATTGCACTATATATCAAAATTAGACATAAGAGAGAGAAATTGTAAGAAAACAATAAGGAAAGACTGATTTAAATAATAACATCAGGTATATTATACTCTACTCTGACTAAGAATACAAATTCCTGGTAGAATAATTAACTAAAACAAATAAAGGAAAAACTAGAAGAATTAAAAATGTATAGGTCCCTAGAGAGGTGATAGTTTTATATACTGAAAAGCATAAACCAATACCAGTAAATAGGCAAACATGGATAAGTTCCCAAACTGTCAATTTAAGAGGCATTTATTTCAGTAATATATGTATCAAAGCATAAATCTTAGGTGCACAGAAGTTACATTCAGAAGTACAATTCAGAAAAAATAGATTTATTTTATTTTATTTATTTATTTATTTTTTGAGTTGGAGTCTCACTCTGTCACCCAGACTGGAGTGCAGTGGCCGGAAGCAGCCACTGCAGCCTCAACCTGCTAGGCTCCGGCAATCCTTCCGCCTCAGCAAAAACAAGTAGCTGGAACTACAGGCATGCGCTACCACGCCTGGTTAATTTTTGATTTATTGTAGAGATGAGGTCTTGTCAAGTTGCCCAGGTGGGTCTCAAACCCACAGGCTCAGGCAATCCACTCACCTCAGCCTCCCAAAGTGCGGTATTACAGGCTGAGCCACCAAGCCCGGCTAGATTTATTTTAAAAACAGCATTTTATCATGCTGTCCTTCAGAACAGCAGTATTTAAAAAATACCACATAAATTTATAAACATAAAGAATTAAGATGTGTCCTCTGATGCTCAAATAACTAGACTTGACTCAGACTTAATTTCATCAACATGCTTAATCTCTAACAAGAGTACAGGTGTGCTCCCCTAATGCCAGAATTGTTAAATATAATCAACTAGGCCGGGCTCAGTGACTCAGCCTGTAATCCCAGCACTTTGGGAGGCTGAGGTGAGTGGATTGCCTGAGCCCACAGGTTCAAGACCAGCTTGGGCAACTGGTGAGACCTCACCTCTACAATAAATAGAAAATTAGCCGGGTGTGGTAGTGCACACCTGTAGTTCCGGCTACTTGGAAGGCTGAAGTGGAAGGATCACTGGAGCCTAGTGGGTTGATGCTGGGGTGGCCGTGAGCGTGCCACTGCACTCCAGCCTGGGCAATGGAGTGGGACTCCAATTCAAAAAAAAAAAAAATCAATTAGGAGTTATATATGCAAATTTTTGACTTTATTGCTTATAAAATCTGTTCTTTTGGATTGGTAAATTAGTCGTGTGTTCAATTTACTTACTATGTTTCTAAAAAGGCAAAGATAAGTTCAGAAGGCAAAGAAATTATAGCAAAGAATATAGGTCAAATATATAAAACTATAACTTTAATATGAAAACTCTCTTTAACTGAAAGTTGTAAGACAAGACCAAATATAAAATATTAGTCTAAATTTTTAGTTTTCCTAAATGCATTAACGGGGTTATTTCATTTTTACTTACTGTGTAGTATCTATATCTGCATCAGATTTGGTGCTCAATTGTTCAAGACAGTATATAAAAACCTAAGTAAAAAACAATAAGCTTCAGAACTCTCAGAGGAATGAATTCTCAGATATTAGTCTACTTGGACACTAAAAATAATTTTACATAAGGTAGAATTTTATATTGCATAAACGGTGTGGTAGTATGTGCATATGTGTATATATTATATACATCTCCTTAATGATAGGAATACACAGCCTATCAATACATAACACATTATTAACAGAAGCTTAAAAGCACCCATGTTTTCATGAATTATTAAGCTCCTAAATATATTTTAGGAAAAAGACCTTTTTTCTTTCAGTCACTCACTTACATGCTCAACTTTTTCAATATGCTTACAAAGCATCGTCCAAACAAAAAACTTTACATTCTGGATGCAAAGTAAATGACTATCATTTAATTTATTCTGTGCTCTAATAGAAATAAAGTACCAAGATAATATAAAAAAGGGGCGCATATATAAATGAACTATTAGAGTATTGCTAAAACAAGTTATAATCAATCTACATTAAACTTTATTTTGTTACCCTATTCGCCCTAAACTATTATGTACAGACAAGATGAAAAAAGAATATACATTTAATATATACACATATTATAAAAAGAAGGTTGATTAATAGCTTGCATTATTTTAGGCTTTGGCCATGACTGCTCTCAAATATTACCTGCATGATATTGATGCTCAGTTGGCAAACCTCTTCCTGTGTTTTAGGCTGTTGAAAGACCTATGAGGAAGAATTGTGATTAACATTTACAGACTTTGCTAAGAAAACAGAACTTTTTGCTTATAAAGTTAGATATGAACAGTCAATATATGAAAAGCTGCTTCAAGAGCAAGTGTCCTCACTCTGACAAGGGACATGAGTGAAGAGTTGAACTACAGGAGGCTCTCCTGGCTTGAGAAGATGATGAAGTGCTAGACTGATTGATAACAGCCACAGCAATCATCTATTCTGTCCACAATGTGTTACCACTACAGATGCTGTATTAGAGCCCCACACTCACATTTTCACTGATATCAGCTGTCTTGAGACCAGAAATCAGCTTGCCTATGTAGTTAAAACAAATGAAACAAGCAAGCAATGAGGGAGAAAAGTTCTTGTGCTGTAATGACTCAAACATTTATAGCTGTGATTCCCCCAGGGCTCCCTAGGAAATTCTGAGGCAGAGGTGGATTAGACAGAAAACTCACACTGGCCTCTCCGGGCTTGCATTCGAGAACATCCTTCAGCGACTGCAGGGAATGCACGATGCACTGTTCAAACTGACAGGGCTGAGGAGAAAAATGCTGTATCTTAGTATCTGAAAATTCAAAAACAAGCACTGGCTATGAAGATAAATTTAACAGAGTGAATATGATAAATTTAACAGCGTGAATATGGCTACAAATCTAAATCTTCCAGATTAATGGAAAGGAGCAGAGACACAAATAGTCTGACAGGGAACCTGCTAGTCATTGAATTTTAGTTTTGGCATATGTTTTGCACTTAATATTTTAAATTGGGTAAATCTGGAGAATCTATGTACATACAATTCCACTAGAATAGAACTCAGGTATAACTAAAATTTTTATTCAAAATTCTATCCTCTGAGAGGCAAATGACATGATAAGGAGAAGATGTAATGAGTTTATATTTTGCAAGCTACTTCCAGATATATTCTGGGGTAAACTCCGTCTCTTATAAGAACAATCTGGAGGATGTACAAGATCTTTAAATCACATAAGTAATTATAATCATTTTCTGTATACATTAAGTCAGAAAATG
This sequence comes from Carlito syrichta, assembly GCF_000164805.1. Taxonomy (NCBI): domain Eukaryota; kingdom Metazoa; phylum Chordata; class Mammalia; order Primates; family Tarsiidae; genus Carlito; species Carlito syrichta. The sequence goes on from NW_007233058.1 coordinate 202,832, forward strand.
AAACTCAAAATTATATCCAAACAATTACATTTCAAGGTAAATCTTGAATGAATCCTAATGTCTCAGCTTTTAAGAGTATCTAAGGTTTTACTATGCACCAGAAAATACTCTGTGATGGACACAACAGTGAGACAGAGTTCTCATTACATGTTTACTCTAGATAGGAGATATTGCAATGAAATGTTAAAAAAAAAAAAATATATATATATATATATATATATACACATATATATAAATAACTGCAATTGTAAACTTTAATAAGTATCATGAATAAAACAAGCAGAATCCATGAAAATTGAGACAAACTGTGATGGAGGGATCTGCTCTAAACAGGACAGTCCAAGAAGGACCCCGAACAGTGAGAAACTGAAGCTGAGACCTGAAGGGCAAGAGGACCAACCCCATGAAAGAACAGAGGAGGAGAGCGAGTTCCTGGAGAAGAAGTGGCACATGCAGGTCCTCAGGTAGGAAAGGCACCGCTAGGTCAAGGGACCATATGAAGAGCAGTGTGCCACACCACCACCACTGAGTGGGAGCATAGGTCTTGAGGGTGAAGCTGGGGGCTGGGCTTCATTCAAGTGGCAGCAAGCATCAAAAGGCCCCATTCTTAAGCAAACAATTCGTTCAAAAAATCTGACATGAAACCCTCTCTTCAACACATGCATTGATTTTTAAAAAGGGTTTGGGAAAATTGAACAGAAGAAAGGAGGAAATACATATATACATAAAAGACAAGTTTATTCCTTACAAAAAGAACTCAGACTTAATGAAAAGCAAAAATAGTGCCTCAGCCTTAATGTCATTTTATTATTTCACTTTGAAACCACCAGAGGGCACCATGAAAAGTGCGTAAAAGTAAAAGTACAAAAAATAATTAAAATAAGGAATATAGGTTGCAATACCAACTGCACAGAAAGAATTTAAAGAGGCAAAATATTTGTTAGATGACTGAATTTATTCACCTGACCTACTCCCTCCCTCAAAGGTATGAAAATTTAAGACGTTAAAATAATATTACTATAATATTATTGTATATTATATTTGTTATTATAAAAGTATACTATAACACTACTATAATAATATTGAGAATTAAATCCAAAATTCAACTGTGAATAATTAACTGCTAACATTCATGGGTGGTTACTTAGATTGTTTTGTATTAAAATTTAAACTAGGCTTTCTTAATTTTTTTTTTGAGTCAAGTTGGGTTCTTACTCTGTCATCCAGGCTTGGGGGCAGTGGCATAATCACGGCTCACTTCAACCTTGACCTCCTGGGCTCAGACAATCCTCCTGCCTCAGCTTCCTAAGTTGCAGGGTTTATAGGCGTGCCCCACCACACTCAGCTAATTTTTTTATTTTTTGTGGAGACAAGGTCTTGCTGTGTTGCCTACACTGGGTCTCTAACACCTGGGCTCAAGCAATCCTCCTACCTTAGCCTCTCCAAGTGCTGGAATTATAGGCATGAGCCACCACACTCGAACTCTTGATTTTTTACTATCTGTACTAATATAAGTGGATAGAGAATACTAGAAAGCTCAATGAGCAGTTTCAGTTAAACTGGGAGTAAGTTACTGTCTAAACATTCACTATTTTTTTCTTGTATCTCTGTGTATTGTCAGCAAATTGTCCAATTTAGCTGACTACACAAAGTTATCACAAATCATTCCAGTTCCACTGAAAGAAGAAAATTCTCAGAATTATCCAAATTGAAAAAGGCAGAAACTATTTTCAACATGAGAAGAAAACAGGATGCTTTCAAATGAGCTATTTCAGGGCACAGAAGTTCTAATTAAAGATAATACTTCAGCTGAAAGAACAGTCATAATGAGGCAAAGCTTACTGTTCATTTCTTTAATGCAATAAGCAACATTTTCCTATCATAGTCACAGAGAAAGAAAAATAGTATTCTCATCTCAAACAAATGGGATTAGTACAATGAAAATGTGAAGAAAGTATAAATTAAAGGTATGTGATAAACTTTGATACGATTTAAGTCATTGTTCAAAGCCTAAGAATTTTACACACCACATGTTAGGTTAAAATACTAATACTCAAAGCTGGAATCTAGACTTATGCTCTATGTGTTAATTCACCTTTCCTCTTAAGATAGGTCCATCTTGAATAGCTAAAAAACTGCCTCAGTGGTATCAACTCATTTATATTAGCATATATCTTTGATGACATTTGACTAGAACATGACTTGACCAACTCCAGATGTGCTACTTCCTGTGGCTCTTTCATCCACAGGGGGCACTGGGGTTCATTCTTTCCTCCCTGGCTTACATGTGTGTGAGATCAAACATGAAGTCAGTTATTTCATGATTACAATTGCACTAGTATAGTTAAGCTTCAAAAATAAACCACAAACAAGCTTCTGCATGACCATCCAGAGCATTTTCACAGGGACTAATGCACCACAGTCAGGCAACGGGCTCTGAGGTCTGGCAGCCACAGAGACACACACACACTGGCTGACCACATGTGCAAGAAGCACTGACCTGAAGAAGGATCTAAAGCTATTACCTATTTTATGGCTCAGAGTTATTGAATTTATGTCAGTTTTTAAAAAGGAAACAGACAACCTTGACCACAGAGACTCTATTTTCTCATACTGTACATATAATCTTTTGCCTTTGCACAAGACCAAGTTGAGGCAGGTATCATGGACCAGGCATCGATGTGATGTGACATCTAACCTGCCTGCATCTACTTCATCTTGGGCAAGTGATTCAGTAGATGATGGACCATCCTTTGGACTTGCTATGATAATTTAGAATTAAAAATTATAAATTATTATATGAACAAGCATTGAAAATAATAAGGGGTAATGTAACTAAAGCATTATTATCATAGTGGCCCCAGTTATTACAAGTACTAATTTAACAAATAAAGAAATCCTTTAAGTTTGGCCAAAACTTTGCAGATTACCAAGTGCTTTGGTCCACAGTATCACACTTCATCCTAACCCACATTACTGTGAAGAAGTACCTGCTCCCTCTTTACAAATTAAGACATGATGCATAAGAGATAAGATACACAAGTGGTACCTTATCAAACTGAAAAGCTTCTGCAAAGCAAAAGAAACCATCAAGAGTGTGGGGAGACAGTCCACAGAATGACAAAATGGAGAGTGAACATCTACCCACCACTTTCTTTCTCTAAAAATTTATTGTGAGGAAGAATCAATTACAAACTAGTTTGTATTTGAATACAAATAATTGTGACAAATAGAATAAACCCAATCAACTAAATATTTTTATTTAAAAAATCCTTTAAGATTGACTTATTAAAAATAATAATCTTCTCTAACTCATTTCTAGCACGATTTAATTTGCAAAAAATTGTTAGTAAGCATTGCTTTTCTAAACCACAGTTACATAAAATAAGGTAAAATTGCATATATTTATATTAAGATATTTTTAGAAGAATAGAACGAGTCAAAAAATCCCCACCCCTACAAGAAGACTGTTCTTAGGAAGTAAAGTCAGTCCTTCATAGCCTTGAGTTCCGCATCTGCGAATCCAATCAAGTGGAACCAGTTGGATGCAGAACCTACAAATACCAAGAGCTCGAGGGGCTTGAGCATCCTTGGATTTTGGTATCATGAGGGGGTCCTAGAACAAATCTTCCTTGGATGCTGAACAATGATTGTAGAGAAATTCAAGAAAATGAAGAAATTTTATGTAGGGCAATTTTATGTAGGCTTCTCAACAGTCTGGCTCATCACTGGTTTGTAAATTTGGGCAAGTCAAGACCATTTTGTGTTAGTTTCCTTATCAAAGTCAGATACTCTTAGTTGCCTCCATAGGATTTATTTTCTCCTTTTTTTCTTAATAAGGTAATACAAAATTTATTGGGAGCATCCATGTGCTCTACGGAAAAACCCCATTTTCTCAGCCCCTGTTGCTGATGGGTGGGCATGTGAATGCATTCTGGCCAGTCAGACATGAAGAGGTGTCAGGTGTGTCTCCTGGGATAGCAGTGAGACCAGTAGTGACCACGAGGCCATCCTGAGTAGAAGCCAGTGTAAGGGGTTACAGGGAAGATGGATAGAGGGGATTCTTGGGCACTGACTCCATGCCCAGGCTACCAGGCCAGTATGAGAAATAGGAAGTCCCTGCTTTGTTTCAGCAGCTGGCAAGTCTTCGTAACTGGCACACCCACTTAGAGGACAGCGAAAACAGATAAATCATAAAAAAGATTTTCAAAGATATTTTGAAACCTAAAAATCCGATCAGAAAAGATGATGATTCCAGAATGAACAGATTATAGTTGCCTGCCCGACCTCTGAATATACCTGGAGAGGTTTGTGGTGGTTGTTTCTGTTCATCTGTTTGGTTAGCTTTGGCTTGGAAGCCAGTGATAGTTTGTTTTTGTATCCTGCTTTTCTTTAAAATTCAAATTGTTGGGTAACTAAGAACTAAGCATATTCTATTTTTTAAAAAATGTAATGCAAACAAAAATAGTAAGTTATACAGGATGAAGAAGAATCACTCCAAAAGCAGCCTGTTTTCATTAATTTTGTAATATTTCTAGTTAATGTTAAGCAAAAATGACTCTGAGAAGGAAAACTCCAAGAAGTTTATATTTTTATTTCTAGAAATTATTTAGAGTTGCAATGTAGAGAACATATGCTCTTTATTAATAAATCATTTACTTTTAATATAATATACAATAATGACTAATAATTTAAAAGAACTTAAACTTACTAGAGAAGTGAGTCCTTCATTATCAACAATCCAGTCTTCCTTTTCAGCTAATCTCTTTATTTCTACATGGAAAACAAGCACACAAATACTTTTAATATATTTATCTCACTGAACTTTATGGAGGAAAAAAATCTATTTTAATTGTTTCATAGAGATTTGTTAAAACTTGGTGAAACTAAAAAAATATATAATTTTGGTAGACTTGAGAATTTTAAATATGTATTATTCATTGGATTTCTAAAAATAAAACATTAATGTAAACAAATTTTCCCCTGCATAGCCCAATTTGAAGAATTCTAGAATAGGCATAATGACAAACCGAGACAGTAAATGCATTACTTATTCAGTTCTCCTGATAATGCCAGACATGTACAAAGTAAGTTGTAAAACACTGCTTTTCATAAAACTTCTGGTGAATAATTTTGCTTCTGGTTGAATCCTATACTTTCCTGATAATGGCAGTATGATTTTCATATTGGCAAAAGGAATGCCACCTGTTCAAACCTTCATTGTTGCAGGCTAGCTCAGGTTTCCAGGGCAGGGGAAGAGGATGAATTAAGAGAGGAATGTTTAGTTTCTCATCTGGATTCAACTTGCTCTACATTTACACAGGTTATTAGCCACCAATCTGTGGAGACATAAACTTCCTACCTAAGAAGACTGGTGGTAGATAGTAATGGCATACATCATTTACAGCAATGTTCTCGATTGTTTCTCAAAATATGTGATATCTAAAGGTTGCTTTGTAAAAATAACCTTTATTGCTTTTTATGATTTTATGTAGAGAACCCTGAAAAATTTAAAATATATACAGAAACTAAGAATCATCTATAATTTCTAGAATCCAGAGAATTCAAGTTTGAGCAGTCAGTCAAACTATGGAATCTATGGGACCAAGGAATAATTAGCAATTATTGATAATTGCTGCTAATAATCTTCCTTCCAATTACACATTGATTTTTCTAAATTAAATTTTAAAAATATACACATATATATTTTCAAAACTGGGATCACATTTTATATACATTTTCTATCCTTCATTTTCTAATTAACATTTAACAAAGGGTATTCTTATATCCTTAAATACTTTCTTTTTTTTGAATTGGAGTCTCACTCTGTCACCCAGACTGGAGTGCAGTGGCCACTCCCGGCCACCGCAGCCTCGACCTGCTGAGCTCCGGCGATCCTTCGGCCTCAGCCTTCCAAGTAGCCGGAATTACAGGCATCCACTACCACGCCCGGCTGATTTTTTGATTTATTGTAGAGATGAGGTCTCGCTGCCCAGGTGGGTCTCAAACCCGCAGGCTCAGGCAATCCACTCACCTCAGCCTCCCAAAGGCGCAGGATTACAGGCTGAGCCACCGAGCCCGGCTTCCTTAAATATTTTCAAGTGTATCCACCTTAATTTCTATATGGTCTTGCTTCTCAACTAAACTGATTTGAAAAGAAATTTCTTTAAAAAGGGAAAAAAATTATATTGAGCAGCCAGAAATAAGATGAACTTATATATTTAAATTTCCATTAGAATAATAGTGTCTTATTTTCAAGTATCTGGAAACTGAAAGGACGTGGCATATTCAAATTTGTCCAGTCAATGTCATCAATCTTTCTAAACACACCTTCTGCTGTGTGTTGCAATGTGACCATTACACAACGTACTCGGAGATCCAAGATGAGATCCTGGATCGTCTGCAACATGTCATTAGGAATTTCAAGAGCTGTCAATGATTCATAAGTAAGCCTGCCAAACAAACACAACAAAACAAAAGTAAGTAGATGGGCATCCCAAAGCACTTCCTGCTATCACTTTGGTCATCCAATAACTCGCTCCTCATGAAGCTTATGAGCTATAGCATCAGTTCGTAAACCGAGAAAGACAGACCACAGCAAGGACTGTCGTACAACAGGCATAAACAATAAAGATTCACAAGTGGTATGCGTCCTCATCCAACATAAACACCAGGAGTGTTTAAGGCTTTGTTTTGATGACAAATGGGAAACGATGGAGGCAAAAGGTTAGAGAGAAAGAAAAGTAAAATTTCTTCTTTGTTGAATACATTAAAAGTCTTATCCCATACTGAGTTTTTTTTTTTTCCCCAGAAAGCAAAAATAAAAAAACAAAATAACTCATTTGTATGAGAATCTGTCCATATTTACCTCATGGTCTGAATGACATGCGCTAGCCACTGTCCAGACAACTCAGACTTCACCTCCCAGCCTCCGAACTGCCGAGAGTCCCCATCCCGGATGCTGAGTGGAAGCAAGGCCCCACGAATCAGCTTCACAAGGGAGTGCATTACTTCCTGAATCATTTTCTGGAAAAACACAAACAAGCAAAATTACATTAAAATGTCTTTACCTGGTTAAATTAACTAAAAGATTGTGCCTAGTAATAATGAGTATCTTGAATATAAAGTCTCCTAGTAACAACTCTGGATGAGAAAGCCCTACCTTGTGAAAAAGTGTACATACTTATCCTTAACTTACCTTAAAATCATTTTGTCTTTGCCTTACATTCTTTGATCTTTCAATCTGGCCTGACTTCTCGGCCGTCTTAAAAATTAAAAAACAAAATAAAACATATTAGAAATAATTTATAAAAATAAAAAGTGCCTTAGCTTTTGTATATAGAGAATAAAATATGGTTACAACCTGATTAAAAGGAATGCTCAAGACATATTCTAAGTTTCCGATTAAAGGATTATTAATTAGAAAACTTCTTTTATTCCAACAGGAAGTTATTTATCTTTCTAAAACCTTTAGGTACAATTCCCATAAATAAACCTAAAAATTAAGTTGAAACTACTGATTTTATAGGTGAATTTCATATGTCATTTTCATCAACAATTTCATATGATTAAACCATAAAGTATCATACCCATGATAACATTCTCAACATCATTTCTCATTAGCTAGTACAGAAATAAAAGAAAGAGTAAACTCTAAATTAATATATAGTAATCTTAGGGCATCCAGTTCATTCCCTTGGTAAATATTTATGAATACAAACATTATATCCACCATTTTATTTTTAAAATCACATGAATCATTGCGCTTCTTGCAGAGATTTTATAGTATCACTTAGGAAAAAATAATCTTTCTAGATTTAATTTTTTCTTCATTTACTGATGTAACTCATGTTATCATCTGATATTTCTCTTTCTTCTTAAAGTAACATCTGGAAAACTATATTGGTTAAAAGAAAAATATGTTCAATTCTTTTTTACTTAACTTTTTATTAACAATTTTTTTAGTAACTAAATATCATTATACAAAATGCCCTAGAAAGACAAGCCTAAGAAACTTTCCAAATAAACAAGCAATAAAAAAATTATAAAATGTAAAAGAATTCTGACCGCTGATATAATGCAAAAAGATAAAACTCTCATGTATTATTACATGACATGTAATACATTACATTACATGTTAATACATGACATATCAAGTGGTCTTTCAGTTAATAACAGAAGCATTATAAATGATTATAATATTGGCTTTAAATTAATTTTAGAATACAAGTAAGTATTATATATGTGTAGGCATATACATATATATGCATTTAGGTATAAGCTAGAGAAACTGCATGTAGAGTTTGTTTATAAAATGAACACACTGACACACTAATTAAAAGAAGGGCTAATTAGGATTGTTGGACATATTGAACAAAAATATTAACCATGCCTGATAAAAAATAGTGAGTACACACATAGATATATAACCTTCAAACTAGAATTTACAATTAGTTTTAAATTTTGTATTAAAAGGTGCCATCTTTATCTTTTTTTTTCTCTGTAGAAACACACTTTTGTTTTGAAAGAATTAAAGGCATATATAAAAAACTAAGTCCAACCACCTTTATTCAACAGAGTACTAGAAGTCCTAGCCAGAGCAATATGGCAGGAAAAAGAAATAAATGACATCCAAATTACCAAGGAGGAAGTCAAACTATCTCAGTTCACAGATAACCTGATTCTGTATCTAGAAAATCTTAAAGACTTCTTTAAGAGACTCTTAGACCCGATAACTGGCTCAGTAAAGTTTTGGGATACAGAATCAGGATACAAAAATCAGTGGTATATCTATACATCAATAATGCTTAAATCAAGAACCAAATCAAGAGCTCAGTCCCATTTACAATAGCCATTAAAAAAAAAACCCTAGGAATATATTTAACCAAGGAGGTGAAAGATATATACAAGGAGAATTATAGAACATACACAAAAAAAGAAATTGTAGATGACACAAATGGAAAAACATTCCATGCTCATGGATCAGAAGAATTAACATTGTTAAAATGACCATATTGCCCAAAGCAATCTACAGATTCAATGCAATCCCTATTAAAATAGGAACATCTTTTTCACAGAACTAGAAAAAACAATTCTAAAGTTTATATGGAAGCAAAAAAAAGAGCTCAAATAGCCAAAGCAATCCTAAGTAAAAAGAATAAATATGGAGGTACCACATTGACAGACTTCAAATTATACTACAAGGCTACAGTAACTAAAACAGTATGGTACTGTACAAAAACAGACAGATCAATAGAACAGAACAGAGAACGCAGACACAAAAACCCATACATACCTAAAACCAACTGACCTTCAACAAACTGACAAAAATAAACAATGGGAAAAGGACACTATATTCAATAAATGGCACTGAAAAAACTGGCTAACAATACAGAAGAATGAAACTAGATCTTTCTAGCTCTCATTGTATACAAACATTAACTCAAGATGGATTAAAGACTTAAATGTAAGAGCTGAAACTATAAAAATATGAAAAGAAAACCTAGAAAAAAAACTCTTCTGGACATTGCCCCAGGCATAGACTTTACGACCAAGACTCCAAAAGCAAATGCAACAAAAACAAAATAGACAAATGGGACTTAAATTAAAATGCTTCTGCCAGCAAAATAAATAATCAACAGAGTGAAGAGAAAGCTACAAAACAGGAGAAACTATCTGCACATTATGCCTCAAAGGACCAGAATCTACAAGGAACTCAAACAACTCAACATAAAAAAAAGAATCAAAAAGTGAGCAAAGAACAAGAACAGACATTTCTCAAAAAAACACATACAGTGGCCAACAGACATATGAAAAAATGCTCAGCATCACTAATCATCACAGAAATGTAAATTAAAATCACAATGCAATATTATCTTGAATAATCTTGAATGGTTATTAAAAAGGCAAAGAACAGACGTTGGCAGAGATGTGAAGAAAAGGGCACACTCATACACTGTTGGAGGGATTGTAAACTAGTTCAACCTCTATGGAAAACAGTATGGAGATTTCTCAAGAACTATAAAAAGAATTACCATTCCACCCAGAAATCCCACTACTGGGTATCTACTCAAAGGAAAAGAAATCATTATATAAAAAGATACTTGCACTCATATATAGTCATTGTAGCACTACTCACAAATAGCAAAAATCATAGAATCAACCCAAGTGCCCACTGACAATTGACTGGATAAAGAAAATGTGGTATATATACACCATGAATACTACGTAGTCATAAAAAAGAATAAAATCATGTCCTTTGCAGCAACATGGATGGAGCTGGAGAACATCATCCTAAGTGAACTAACTCAGAAACAGAAAACCGAAAACTACATGTTCTCACTTGGGTGGGAAAGCTAAATGAACATAAAGATGAAAATAACAGACACTGGGGACTAAAAGGGGGAAGGCAGGAAGGGAAATGAGGGTTCTGAAGCTACCAATTGGGTACACTGTTCACTATTTGGAAAATGGGGACAGCTCAGGTCCAGTTCCTACCAGTATGCAATACACCCTTGTAACAAACATGCCTTTGTATCCCCTGAATCTGAAATTTTAAATTTAATAAATACAAAAATTCTCCTCTACATAAAAAAAAAAACTAAACTCAGAATTCACTTAAATAATCATTCAAAAAGCTAACTTCTGAGTTCACTGGTCACTGACACAAAATTCTTTGCATACCAGGATTTAACTAAAAATTGATTTTTCCTTTATTTTGAAGACAAATGGGAATTCAAGTGTTTTTAAGAAGCAGAGTGATGTGATTAGGCTAAAGTAAGAAATGAAAAGAGGGAGCAGTGTGGGCGTGTGACCAGCCAGCAGATGCTGCAGTTGTCCAGGTGAGCATGGCTGCAGTCTAGACAACAGGAGGTAGGGAGATGAGCCCAGGTGATTGGCTTTAGACATGGCCACAAGAGGGAGACTGACTGCTCTGGGTTTTTCTATGAGGGAGTAGTCATGCCCACTCAGGAAAGTCCATTGCTTTGTGTTTTTGTCCAGCACAATGGTCAGAACAAAGAACACCGTTGGTGATATGGGCCCAAGGTGTAGAAGAACAAATGAATGCCCTGCTCACTGAGGTGATAAATGGCTATTCACTAAATGTGGTTTGTCAGGTCTTGGTCTTGGACACCTTCTTCTCTCTTTTCTCTCTATACTTTCCAATTTGTTCCCATGGCTTCAAATGTCATTTCTAACTAATGTCTCCCAAATGTTATCTCCAGCCCAAATATTTCCCCTGAGACGAGACCCAGATATGAATCTCAAATTGCCCACTCAATGTCTCCTCTTGAATAACCAATGGGAATCTCAAATCCAACACATCAGAAATATAAGACTGATCTTTCCTCCAAGCATGTTCTTCCTCAAGGCTTTCTGACTTTGTAAATGGCAAACCTTCTCATGCAGGAGCCCATTTGGAAGCTACATTTGAATCCCTGTCCTCCTCTTCTTCATCTGATCCATCATTAGGAACCATCAACACTATCTCCAAAATACAAATCAAACCTCTCAATTGCTGTCCAATTCCATTGACAGAACTTTCATCCAAACCACCAGTTTCCTGCCCGGAGAGCCTCAATGGCTTCCCCACTCATTATGTAAGCAGCCAAAGTAGTCTTTTTACAACCAGAAAGCTGGTCATTCACCCCTGTCTGTGGTCTGTGATGAAGTACTCTGCCAGCAGACTGTCCCTCCTGATACCCTTGCCATTACTCAGCATGCTCCGCTCCTTGCAGCTTTTTCCCCATTTCTCAGAGATGCCAAGCTCCCTTCTTGGCACTGCGGTTGTCATTCTTACTGTCTTGGTACGTGCTTCCCTGATCCTTGGCGTGGCTTTTTCCTGCTCATGTGACAAGTGTCAGCTTAAATGTCATCTCTACAAAGACAGCATCCCCGACCTCCACCCCACTAATATTTTTTTTAAGGACTCTATTTCTTTCTTCCATAGCTATTATCAGAACTTATGATAATTTTTCTAAAAATTATTATGTTTCTCTCTCTCTCTAGAAGGGAAAGGTAATGCTTATCTTGATCACTGTTTTATTTATGGTATATACATGATTTAAAATTTATGTGTGTGTGTCTATATATAGCATGTACATGTATATATACACATGTATGTATATATTACATTTATGTGTATGTAATGTCTATGTGTCTATTGTGTATACCTGCATGTATATAGATGAATGTGCACATGTGCATACACATGTATATTTTGTGCATACATGTGTAATGTGTGTGTGCATGTATATGCATGCACATGTGTAGCAGTACCTGGTAATTGGCAAATAAGTGATCACTTAGGGTTAGGGTTCTGCAGGACTTTCTTGGACATATTTAAGAAAGCATGCTTGCCCTGAACACTTGGGGTCTCAACAAGACAGATAGGCTCTTGGAGGTAGATCTGCCGGACATAATTCTATGATTACGGCCAACACATTCAGTTCTTCTGGAGTTGTAAGACGTCAGCAAAAGAGACGGACAGAGGTTTGAGAGTTTTTTGTGAAGATTGGGGGTTGGGAAGACTGTGTCAAGTGTTGAATTCAGATGCTGTTGAGGAGCCTAGCCCTACTGGAATGTCGGAGCTAAGTCTTGGTTAAGGGCCTTGTGATGGTTAATTGTCAACCTTCAGATGTGTCAACTTTACTGGGCTGCAGGGAGCCCAGACATTCGGTCAAATGTTATACAGGATGTGTCTGTGAAGGCATTTCTGTAAGATTACATTTAACTCAGTATACTAGATAAAGCACATTGCCCTCCCTAATGTGAGTGGGTCTCATACAAACAGTTGAAGGCCTAAACAGACTGAAAGGGTTGACCCTCCTACAAGTAAGCAAGCATATGTCCAGTTTGATTACCTTCAAGCTGAGACAGTGTGAGCTTTTCCTGCCTTCATAACTGAACTGAAACATCTGCTCTTCTTAGAGCAGAAGGCAAATGAACTAGAACATACAGCAGTGGAGTTCCTCGGTCCCCAGCTTGCCAACTCACCCTGCAGACCTTGGGACCTGTCAACCTTGAGAATGACACATGCCAGTTCCATAAGTCTCTTTATGTATGAGTGTGTGTGTGTGTGTATGCACATTATATGTATACACATCCTACTGGTTCTGTTTGTCTGGAAAACCCTGACACATACAGACATAGTCTGCTGTGCTGCACAGAAAGGGACATGCTGTATAAAATCATGTCTTGATTGTCAGATGGCATCTCCTCTACTTGTATCCTCTATAGTACCTAACACTGAACCTTTGTACGTAATAGGACTGTTCAATGGGAAGATTACTTAATAGTCATGTGTTCTGTTATATATTTTTTAAATAAAAGAAAAGTGTGAAAATCTATTGTTAAAAAGCATCATTATAAAATTAAGGCTAAATTTGTCAGAACAATTTTGCTCACCAAACAGGTGCTCATGAATATATGGTGACATCTACTAGATAATAATTTGGTAACATTCAAGGATTTGTCTCCAAATACATATAAAGAAGAGGGGTGTAAGGCAGGCCCTTTTCAATTGTTAATAAAACAACAGCTACTTATTGTTTTAATTTAATACAGAATCATCACCAACATAATGAATTATATAAAGTTTGCCCTATTTTTAAAATAAAATATAATTTTGTAGCACACAGTAAATTTTAATTTATAATACTTTGAGCTATGTGCCTTTTAAAAATGCTAACTCCTAGTATTTAATAATTATTATGTTTTAAAGATTGAATTATGCTTGAAAATTTTTATCCAAAAATAATATACTTAAAATATATCTAAAGGTGAGATCTTAACCTACTACCAACCATTTCGTTAACTAGAAACCTTAACTCTTTCCTGCACACACAGACCAAAACTACTTTGTGGTGAGAGCAACGGCTAGATTTCACTGTTTTGATTCACCTTACTTCATATGGGCTTCACTGACTTGAAGAACTGACTATTTTGTAAACTGTTGAAAACTTCATCTAAATCTTTAACAGATAGGCTCCTTGTTATAAAACAAAGTAGTTCTATAACAAGAAAAGAACATTCAAAAAACTAGTGTTTAAATATAAGAAAGCTTTCTTATATTAAATTAAATATCAGCTATCAAAAGTCCCAGAACCTGTCCCAACATTACTCATTGAGGTTCTGGATTTCACTCCCATGCTAACAAGAGTGCACAAGTTCCACCAAGCCTCCCTACTTCCCAGCTTCCCAGCAGAGGATAAATAGTGTAAAAGCATGCCTAAATCTCTAAAGTAACTTATACTTCATTAATAATTATTGCAATAATATCTTAAACTTATAAACATAAATAGGTAGAATATCATAGGTATATGCAACTCAGTACAACTCATTAAAATCATTTCCTCAGTCCAATATTATTGTTGTTCATGAGTTCTGAAGTAGGACCACCAAATATTTCATTTATATTTTTATCATAAGTAGGTATAACCTGTAAGAAAGGAAAATAAATTCCCTTTCTCAGATAAAAAGTTCTTAGGAATTTTACAACTCTAACGACTTAAGGTAGGGCAACCACTGTCCACATGTGGCAGGCTACTGGTAGGAACTGATGCAAAAGAAAATAACACTTAGTTAGAAACAAATAATATGGTACTAAATGACGAATTCTTTGGTGAGCTAATCCATTTTAACATCATTCAATTCTATGCTAGTAGCACATCAGCCCAGTGTTTTTAATGTTACTAAAGTTTGTTCACTAAATACCTATTATATGCCAAGCCACGGAAATTTCAAACACTGGAATAAATTTTATTCCAAATAATAAAAGCAAATTCTTATTTATCTTATTTATCTGCCAGATGGTATTATAAACACTTCACTGAATTCTGAAGCCAGCCCTATGGAAGCAGGCACAGAGAAATAACATGACTAAGGTCACAGCTAGTGAGTGACCCACGCAGGATGTTTCAGTGAGAAAACCTACGAATGCCATCTGTCCACAGGCAGCATCTAGTCTTTCCCATTCACATAAGCAATATGGTTTAGAGATGGAACAGACACAGAGAGGAAGCTGGTGCCCATGGTCCTCTGTTCTACATAGTACAGGGGGCAAGACACCCTACACCCATCCTCAGCACAGCAAGCACACAAATCTCACCCAGCTGAGATTCACAGACACAAACCAACGTATGACATGTACAAAAGCAGAGCCCCAGACATGCTTTCTTCAGGACAAAACTGAAATTAAAGCATTTCTCTCATAAGCCAGCAATAAGCAACTCTACATTTATAAAAACCAGCCAAACCTGTTATTTGTTTTATGGAAGGAAAACTTCTTCTGCATAGTTAACTTTTCAATAGAGTTTTGGCATAACTGAGAGATACAAAAAGAAAAGAAAGTTGTTTACTGTTTTAATATTAGAATGTTCACTTGTGATCAATACACTACTGAAATTAAAGAAAGAAAAAAAACTGCATCAGTGAGCCATGCTTAAGAGACTGGTTTTTCTGCACTGAGGAGTTTGCTCTCGTCACTACTGTTTTTCTGTTTTCATAAACTAAAAAACATTTTATGGATTAGATAACCAACCATTTATATGCACAAAGGTCTAGGGAACTGATAGGTTTAAAAGAGATAGTGGGCACATAGAATTTAAGTAAAACAAAGGAAAACAAAATCTCCAGAGTATAACCCTATTCCTTTAATATTAGAATGAATTTATGTCCATGGTCAAATAAGATATGAAGGAACCCTGACTGAGGAAGAGGGTTTTAAACCACAAAGGCTGTGTCTTTGTGCAAAAAATTAAAAATGATTTCAGCCTTTGTCCACATCCATTTTCTGTGTTGTCAAATCCAAAAGAAGCAGGAAGTTAGTCTTTATCCCCAGGAAGATCCTTTCCTCTCCCAGCTCTCCCAGGGTTTTAAAGAGCTCTCCCCTGGAGGCCAAGAACAGAGCTGTCTTCTCAGTCTGAGAAGCGGGGTACCCTTAGCAGCTTAAGGCAAGGGACACTATAATCTACATTCCAGGAACTGGAGTTCTTTAATGGCACTTAACATGAGATTATAAAGTGATGAGTCTGGTTTCCATGTGCTACACACAGGTCAGTCATTGCTTCATGTTAATGCTTTCTGTACCACCAATTATATCTTGATTAGACACTAAGTAAATGTGTGACTCATGAAGATGCAAATACTTATAAAAACTTCTATAGGCTGATAACAATGGGGCTGCATTACATGCTCTTTAATTCTTTCCAAATAGAAAATTTTATAATTATATTAATTATTCTGGACCTATGTGAAACCTGCAAATGTTATCCTTTTTTCATCATTTGTTCACAGTCTCAGACACATAATTGCGCCCATAATTTTGCATGACTGGCATTATTCTCGATTCTGAATCCTAGAAAATAGTTAAAGTTTTCTTTTTTCTTTGATTATCTCATTTAATCCTTACAGTCACCTGTTGAGATAGATACGCTTACCATTCTCTTTTTAGAAATGATGAAAAATTGAGTCCCAGAACAATCAAGCAACTTGTTCAAGGTCATATGGCTACTAAGTGTCAGGGCTGTATAATGCTTTTAAGTAATCCTAAAATATACGACAATATACATGTTGAGCTTCTGTGTTTTAAAAACTCACTTCAGAATCTAACATGTTTAAATCTAGAAAATCACAACTTAGCTCCACCTATAGTAAAATTTGTATACATACCTCACTGAAAAGGCTTCCATTAACATATGAAATCCACAGTTTCCAGAAGTTAGGCAGCTGGCTTAAGACAAGCTTGGTCAATTTTTCAACAAATGCCACCCTGTGGGGAGTTTTGTATCTCCATGCTAAAGAGGGAAAAAATACTATAAATATACTTTTAAATAGAGAATAAAAACCTATTTGAACATATTGCTATCACTCCACCTAAAAATCAAACATAGAGTAGAAGTAGTCTAATTTGCTGTGGACACTTTGGCTACAGAGATTTAAGGTACTGATATCAAAGCATTTCCTCCTTCCCATCAGATTATGATGCCCAGCAGCTACTGGAGCACAGTGGCACCCATAACCAGAGGGCCCTGCTTTTCTTTTTCCCCCCTCAGGTAAGAATGAGCACCTTCTAAAGCATCCCCACTGACTAGCGGTCCAGGGCAATGGGCCAGGTGGCCATAGCCTCGGAAGCGGGGAGGGCTTCCAACAGGAGGATTATTTGGCTTTTCAACAATGTCTGAGGAATGATATATGTCTCTTCAAAAAGTCATGCCTTCAAACAGCAGACTAAAAACAAAGGCAGGGGGTGCTCTACAGGTAATAGTGAAATTCTAGGATAATAACAATGGGCTGGGAAATGCCACTATACAACATAGTTGGTGAAAAATTCAGTAAGGAATCCAGCTGTCATAAAGGAAATATTCAAGTGCAATCACATAAGTAATAACTCCTCCTATAATACAGAAATTTAAGAAAAATTCAAATAATGGAAACTTTTTGGTTACACATCATTTAATACAGCTATTGCAGTAAGTGGGAAATAAGGACTTGGATTTCTTATGGGAAGAATAAGTTCATGGGAATAGAAACAAGGGTGGAAATTCAGGGTCCACTGACCATCTCCTAACTCTCCCGCTCCTTTATCCTATGTGCCATGGCCCAGCAGACTCCCTCCTGCCCTGCCTCCTGGTCCCCACTTACTGGGGAGCTACAGCCAGGTCAAAGTCTAACTACTACTCAGCAACTTCAAAGACAGGTGGCCTCAGAGGACGTTTTCATTATTTCCCTCCCCAGCCATGAGCTTCCTTTAAAAATACTCCTGGGGCCAGGCTCTGTGACTCAGTCTGTAATCCCAACAGTTTGGGAGGCCGAGGTGAGTGGATTGCCTGAGCTCACAGGTTCGAGACCAGTTCAGGCAACTTGGCAAGACCTCGTCTCTACAATGAGATAAAATAAAAAGTAGCCAGGCGTGGTAGCACGCACCTATAGTTCTAGCTACTTGGAAGGCTGAGGCAGAAGGATCACAGGAGCCAAGCAGGTCAACACTGATGTAGCCATGAGTGTGCCACTGCACGCCAGCCTGGGCGCCAGAATGAGACTCCAACTCAAAAACACAAAAACAAAAAAATTCTCCTAGGCAAAAGGTTTTGTTGTTGTTGTTCCAGTGAGGGAGAGATAAATTAATTTTTAAATGTTTAATAATTTCCTAGCCGGGCTCGGTGGCTCAGCCTGCAATCCCGCGTCCTGGGAGGCTGAGGTGAGGAGACTGCCTGAGACCGCGGGTTCGAGACCCGCCTGGGCAACTTGATGAGACCTCATCTCGACAATAAATCAAAAATTAGCCGGGCATGGTAGTGGGTGCCTGTAGTTCCGGCAACTTGGAAGGCTGAGGCGGAAGGATCACCGAAGCCTAGCAGGTTGAGGCTGAGGGAGCCGGGAGCATGCCACTGCACTCCAGTCTGGGCGACAGAGTGAGACTCCAACTCAAAAAAAAAAAAAAAAAGAAAGATTTCTGACTAGATAATACATGGTCAGAAAATAACAAGGTATACAGTGAACATCTACCACCTGCCACCCACATGTGCACAGTTCCCAGCCCCAGGACTGTTTACTAACTTCTTGTTATTCTTTCTGAAATGTTTTTTATATAAACAAGCAAATATAAACGTGCTTTCTTCCCCATCCCAAATGTTCTTTGTTCTTACACACTGAAAGCGCAGAGCTCATGCCCTGAGCTGTCTGACTCCGCTGCAGTTGATCCAGAGTCCCCCATATTCACACAAGCAATGCTCCCTCTCTTTCTCCCTACAGTCACACAGTCTTGCACATTTTTGGCCGTATCCTCATTTAACAAGTTATCTTCTAATGGACAAGACTGTTTCCAGTCATTTGCAGGTAAAATTAATGTTTCAACCAGTAACTGTACACCTACATCGTTTAGCACACGTTTAAGTGTTGAATACATTCCCAGGATGAGAATTGCTGGGTCAAAGAGCACATATTGCTGGAATTTTGATAGGTATTACTGAATTGCCCTCTCAAGGGGTTATTTACACTGCCACTTGCAACACACAAAAGTAGCAGCTTTGTTATAACCTTACCAGTGAACCAAACACACAAAACCCAAACAGAACAATCACCACTTGAGGGTTTTGCCAAATGGGTTTCTTACTGTAGTGTTATTGTGCCTTTTTCACGACTATCATGAGTGAGATTGACATGCTATTCACATGCTTATGAAACACTGAGACTTCCTTTCTGCAGCCCACAGGGCATCTTCATTAATTAAGCATATTAGCCCTTTGTCTATGCTATGAGTTGTGGGGAAAAGTTTTACATGCATTTCCACATGTGTGAAAGGCACGGTTCTTTAAGGGCACATTATAAACTTTATTTGTTCATTCAGCCAATATTTATAGCATATCAACTGTGTGCTTATCATGTGGCTATCCCTGTATCTAAATTGTTCACACTAATGCTGAACAAGGTAGGTTTCTGCCTTCACAGAGCTTATAATCTAACAGAATAGCCAATTAGCCAATGAAATGTATCAAAATGATAATATGAGACAAGAAGTCTTCATTTGGAAACAGAACTTTTAAAGACTTTTTCCTAATAGTAGTTGATGATTGTTTTACAAATGGCAGGCAGCATGCCAGAGCATAAGCCAAGCCATGTACGTCCTGGGTTCAATGACAAGGTAAAAAATGGGACAAGAAAATCTAAAAATGGAAGCACTGAAAAATTTGCTTTATATGGTAGCAAATGAATTCTTACATGATATGTTCCCTGAAAATAATGTTTCAAAAACGATCTCAGCTCCTCTGTGTAACTCTACTGAAAATTATTTTGTTATTACTATGACTGTGAGAAACTCATCTGCATCCTTACCTCACAGTTCATTCGCAGAGCTTGTTTGCTGGGAAATTAAAGTGAATATCTTGGTGTCAAACCTGAACACGTACTTTGTGTGGTCTGCTCTGGCTTATTATAGAGCCACATACAGTCATGTGCTGATTGAGGAAAGGGATATGTTCTGAGAAATGTGTCCTCAGGCAATTTTGTCATTGTGCGAACATCACAGAGTGACTTACACAAACCTGGATAACATAGCCTACTGTACACCTGGGCTGTATGGTGTAGCCAACTGCTCCTAGGCTACAAGCCTGCACAGCGTGTGGTTGTACTGAATACTGTAAGCAATTCTAACACAATGTTAAGTATCTCTGCATATCTAAATATGGAAAAGATACAGTAAAAATCTGATATAAAAGATTAAAAAAAGGTACACCTATAGGGTACTTACCATGAATGGAGCTTGCAGGACAAGAGGTTGTTCTGGGTGAGTCAGTGAGTAAGTGGTGAGTGAATGTGAAGGCCTAGACATTACTGTGCACTATCGTAGACATTATAAATACTGTACACTTAGACAATACTAAATTTATTTTTAAAATAAACTGTGTTAAGACATTAAGATGGTTACTATGTCACTAGATGAT
>NW_007233059.1:0-47948 GCF_000164805.1 Carlito syrichta
CCACTGCAGCCTTGACCTGCTGGGCTCCGGCGATCCTTCCGCCTCAACCTTCCAAGTAGCTGGAACTACAGGTGCGTGCTACCACGCCCTGCTGATTTTTTGATTTACTGTAGAGATGAAGTCTCGCCAAGTTGCCCAGGTGGGTCTCCAACCTGCGGGCTTAGGCAATACTCACCTCAGCCTCCCAAAGCGCAGGATTACAGGCTGAGCCACCGAGCCTGGCTTGTTTAAGATTTTTTAAAAAGTGTATGATATTTTTAGATACTGATGCCTAGCCTTGACTTTCCCAAACTAATATGCCAAGGATTTTATAACTCTGCTAGGGCATCACATTGTTACAACTTCCGCAACAAGTATACCATATATATATATATATATTTGAGTCAGAGTCTCACTCTGTTGCCCAGGCTGGAATGCAGTGGCATGCTCACAGCCACCCCAGTGTCAACCCGCTGGGCTCCCGTGATCCTTCCACCTCAGACTTCCAAGTAGCCAGAACTACAGGTGTGTGTAACCACAACTGGCTAATTTTTTGATTGATTGTGGAGACGAGGTCTCACCAAGTTGCCCAGGCTGGTCTTGAACCCGTGGGCCACTTGCCTTAGCTTCCCAAGTGCTGGGATTACAGGCTGAGCCACCGAGCCTGGCCCACAATAAATATTTTTAAAATGATAGGCAAAGAAGCATTTGTACTTTTAGGGGAATGCTATTTCCTTAAGAGCCTTTTCTAACTGACTTTAACAGTAGAGGTTGAAACTCTTCTCCTCTTTAGGTTTTAAAGAATAGCAAGTAGACTATATACATATCTACTAGTAACTACATTTTTTTAGATAAAAATCAGAGATTTTCATCTATTTTTTTCCAGAAAGTTCATAACAGAGATGGTTTAACTAAGTCATGAGTTAAAATCTGGATGCTCAGAAAAGACAAAGGAAAATATAATTAATTTAAAGTTTATCTGAATTAAGGACATTAAGCTGTATTTTAGCTGTTTGGAATATTTATTCAAGGTATGTTCACCTACTAATACAATGTTTTAAGGGAGAAAGATCTACAAAATCACAATCAAACAATAACGCTTTCAAGACAAATGAACTATTTATTTATAGTTAATGCTGAGAAGATACTACTGTGTTGGCATATAATTAAAATTTGTATTTATTAGAAAGCTACTAAATTCTTATTTTTCTGCCTCCTTTTATCCCCCAGATCAACTTCTGGATGTGTAAATACTTACACATATTCCTAGCACAACTGACTTTTTTTTTTTTTTAATGAAAGCTACTCTGGAGAAAAGACTTTACTAAATATGAAAATGTGATATTGAAAAAAAGCACTAGCAATATTTTCCTTCTGTACTTCCACCACTATCATACCACCACCACTACCCCCTGTGCCATCACAAAGACTCCAAATTAGCACAATAACAAAAGTACAAATGTACACCTACATTGTATGCTACAATTTATAAAATATTCTCACATACATTACCTCGCTTAATTCTCATGAATGAATGAATGTCAATTCCTTGTTAGGTTACCTCAGCAAGCAAGTATTACTACTCCCAAATAGATGATGTAACTACTTAAATACATAATAGAGCTAGGATAATTGCATGAATCTCCTGGTATCTAGATGGGTGACTTTCCCACTATAGTAGTATAAACTTCAAGTGATATAATCAAATACTTTCACGTGGTTACCTTTATCTGTAGACAAGATGTTACCTGATTTGGGGAAAATAATGTACTGTGTACTTGCAATAACAGTATTTTATTTTAGAACACAGTGGTTACCAACCACTGTATACAGTGTTGATTAGCAGATTCAAAGTCAAATTATAGACAGATACATAGAATATGTGCAAGGATCAACAAAATGCTGTGCTCACAGATGGAGAGACAAATGTGCAGAAAAGAGAATGCAACTATGTGACACTACTCTAGCCAGCTACCGGATGCTGAAATACACGGGGACACTAGAACACTGGAACTGACAAGAAAAGTAACATATCAATTATAAAGTACGTGCAGCCTGACAGAATTTAGGAAAGAATAAAATAAAAAGTATTCATTTTGCTGATGAGCAATTCAAAACCACACTGATTAGGAGACCATAATTGCTAAGGAGACATATATTCCAGCAATAAGGCACACTTGCCATAGTCTCCTAACTAGTTGGATCTTCTCCAAAAGATCTACATTCTAACATGGCTCTAAGCTGAATTGTGGAGCTGTCTCATTTTTTTTCCAAATAAAAATATAGTACATATTTTTTCCAATACCAAATACAGTGCATGCTCACTGTGAAAAAATTCAAACAGAAGCACACAAAGTATAAATGAAAGCCCCCATAATCCCACTCCTCAGATATAACCATGTACAGCTTGATTCATCTTTTCCAAACTTTTCCCTATGTCTATAAAAAAGAAATATATTTTATGTATAAATATATTTACATATACCAGATCAATATGAGCCATATATTATATGCTATCATCTGAATTCTTGTGTCTCCCTAAAATTCATACTTTGAGATCTAATCTCCAATGTGATGTATTAGGATGTGGGGCCCTTGGTAGGGGAATCAGGTCATGAGGGCACTGTACAGGATTAATGCCCATACAGACCCCAGAGAGTGAGCTCGCACCTTCCACCATGTAAGGATGTGATGGGAAGGTGCTGCCTGAGAGAAAGTAGGTCCTCACCAGATACTACAGGCATCCTGAACATGGACATACCAGCCTCCAGAACTGGTGAGAAATAAATTTCTGTGGTTTATAACTTAGTCTAAGGTATTTTGTTACAGCAGCTCAAAGAACTAAGACATTATAATAAATTGCTTTAATTAGTAAAACAGTATTAAATAGTAATATTTAAAAACCCAAACACTATCAAATCATATATATTATTCTGCAACTTCTTTTTTTAACTTCTTAATAATTTATCTCAACATTACAGATTCCCTAAATCTTAGGGTAATTCTTTCCAGCTGCATTTGCTTTAGAAAGAGAAATTTCACTTACTGTATGATGAAAATATTCTCAAGCAGTTTTGAAATGCAATGTAAAAAAAAATCCAGCCCCATTGCAAAAAAGGAATATTTTGACTAACTGTATCTATAATTCTAGTATTCAAATGAAAAAATCTGATTGATGATTTAATTTGTCATATGTCTAGAGAGAAATCTGTAACAAAAGCTTTGGCCAAGAATTTCATTTCTGGTCATTTATCTTAAAGAGATAATTAAGTCTGTGTTCAAAGATTTAGTCTCAAGGATGTTTTTTTAGTGTTCATAATAGTGTAAAAACAAATAATTGGTTAAACATATTCTGGATGTTTAATTGATGGACTACTACTCAGTGTTTTAAAATAATTGTTACAGGAAAATATTTATTGACTCAGTATTTTCACAAGATATTAGGTGAAAAGAAGGACTACAATACTGCACTTACATTTAAAAAAAAAATTAAACACACATACCTATCATTTGATCCAGCCATTTCCATCCTAGGTATTTAACCAAGAGAAAAGAAAGCATGTGTCTATAAATAGCTTTGAACATGAATGTTTACAGTAACTTTATTTGCAGTACCAGAAACTGGAAACAACACAAATACTCATCAAAAGATGAACAAATAAGCAAATTATGGTATATACATTCTAGGGAATACAATTCAGTAATAAAAAGGAATAAACTACTGATACATGTGTCTCTACAGGTAACTCAAAAACTCATGTGGTGTAAAATAAATTAAAAAAAGACTAAATATTATGTGATTCTGTTTCTATAAAATTATAGAATGTACAATCTAATCTACAGTGACAGAAAGAAAATCGGTGATTGCTTGAGGATGAGGGTTGAGGAGTGGCAGGCAGGAGGGGAAGATTACCAAGGAATATGAGGAAACTTGGGGTGGTGGACACATTCATTATCTTCATAATGGAATGGTTTCACGGGTTCATACATATGCCCAAACTATTCAAGTTGAATACTTTAAATAGTTTATTCCATGTCAATCATACTTCAATAAAGCTGTCAAGTACACACACACACACAAACTATATTTATGCGATCATTTATTGCTTTGTTCGAAATACAAAACACAAATGGAAAAGTGTCTAAAACATAAATGTGCAGTTTAGTGAATTATTATAAACATCCGTGTAACCACCATGAAGGTCGAGAGATAAAGTATTACCAGTGCTCTAGAAGAATCTCCTTAATGCTTCTCTTCCTTATCACAACTTCCTTTCCCCACAGGTAACCCCATACTGACTGTAGGGCAATTGCTTCTTTGTTCTTTGTTTTGTTTTATTTTGGAGTTGGAGTCTCACTTTGTCGCCCAGACTGGAGTGCAGTGGCCGCTCCCGGCCACCGCAGCCTCGACCTGCTGGGCTCCGGCGATCCTTCCGCCTCAGCCTTCCAAGTAGCTGGAACTACAGGCACGCGCTACCACACCCGGCTAATTTTTTTATTTATTGTAGAGATGAGGTCTCGCCAAGTTGCCCAGGTGGGTCTCGAACCCACGGGCTCAGGCAATCCACTCACCTCAGTCTTCCAAGGCGTGGGATTACAGCCTGAGTCACCGAGCCTGGCTTGTTCTTTGTTTTTTAAAAATAATTTTGGCTGGGTAGTGGCTCATGTCTTCAGTACTTTGGGAGGCCACATTAGGGGTCAGAGGCTACAGTTAGCTATAATTGCGCCAGTGTACTCCAATCTAGGTGACAGAGAGATCCCGTCTTAAAATAATAATAATTTTACTAAGTATGTAATCCCAAACAACGTAAATTAGCTTTTATGGTTTTGCAATTTTTTTTTTTTTTTTGGAGTGAAGTTTTTACTCTGTCACCCAGGTTGGAGTACAGTGGCACAATCACAGCTCACTACAGCCTTGACCTTCTGGGCTCAGGTAAGCCTTCTGCCTTAGCCTCCCAAGTAGCTGGGACTACAGGTGCACATCACCATCCCAGCTAATTTTTTGTAGAGAAAGGTCTTGCTATGTTCTCCAGGCTGGTCTCAAATTTCTGGGCTTAAGAGATCCCCTCCCACCTTCACCTCCCAAAGTGCTGTGATTATAGGAGTGAGCCAGTGTTCCTGGCTATTGGGTTTTGTATTTTATATAATTAGAATATGGTTTATATAAATATAATCTGCTTTCTTTTCCTCTACATATGTTTCTGGGTCATTTATACTGAATGTAGTCCATTGGTTTTTGTTGCTATATAGTATAACTATACTATACTACAATGTATTCATCTATTCTATTGTTGGTGGACATTTTGGAGTTTTTGGTTTTGAACTATTAAAAACAATACTGATATGAACATTCTTTTAGGTGCATCACAGTTTATATATACCTGAAATAGAGTAAAATTGCTGGGTTATATGATACAGCTTTCATTTTACCTAATAATTTACATAACACCAGCAGTATATGGGTTCCTGTTGCTCCATATCCATGAATTATCTTCATAGCACTTACTGCTACCTGAAATTTTCTTGTTTATGCTTACTTGTCTATGTCCATCTTCTCCCAGTCTAAATTATAGCCTCCATGAGAGCTGGGACTTGGCCTGACTTGTACCCCGTTCTACTCTTTGCACCTGTAACTGGGGCAATGCTTGACGCATGACAGGGGCAAAGAAATATTTCTTTAATTACTAAATGAATGAAAATTCCATGCTGGGCTCGGTGGCTCGGCCCATAATCCCACGCTTTGGGAGGCTGAGGTGAGTGGACTGCCTGAGCCCGCGGGTTCGAGACCTGCCTGGGCAACTTGGCGAGACCTCATCTCTACAATAAATCAAAAACTCAGCCGGACGTGGTAGCACATGCCTGTAATTTCAGCTACTCGGATGGCTGAGGCGGGAGGATCGCTGGAGCCCAGCAGGTTGAGGCTGCAGTGACCAGGAGCAGCTACTGCACTTCAGTCTGGGCGACAAAGTGAGACTCCAACTCAAAAAAAAAAGAAAATTCCAGTCCATTAGTAACTTCATCCAGGGGCACAGCAGAAAGACAGCTGGTCTTACTCAGTGACTCAAAAAAATGTTTATATGCTATGTAATAACAAATGGATAAATAACATACATCAGATTCCAACTATGGATAACTATAACTATATATATATGTGTATATATGTATAAGGCAATTATGCCTAAATGAAATGAAAAAAACACAATTTAGGCAATAATTGCCTTTAAGCACTAAAAGGGTCTTACCACCTTCACTCCTATCTTTTATATATTTTCCAAAATTTCCTCAATAAATTACTTTTGCGAAAAAAAAAAACTAAAAAATATATAATAGCAATGAAAAAGAATGAACTTGATACATGTAATAACATGAACAAATCTCATGCATATATGTTAAGTGAAAGAAGCAGAAGGTATTATTCCATTTATCTAAAGGTAAAACTAGTTATAGTGACAGAGGTAAAGCTAATGGTTACCCTTGTGGGGACACTGATTGGAAGAGACCACATGGGAGTTTTCTAGGATGAAGTGATGAAAACAGTTTAAATTTTATTTTAAGATATGGTTACCTAAAAGGATACATATGTAGAAAATTCAAGCTATAAACTTAAGATCTGTATACTTTAATGTGCATACGTTATATACTTCAATTTTCAAAAAAGGAAAAATATGCAAATGAAGAATGAATGGATAGAAACAAAAAATTAAAATGGGTTTCTAATTTTTTAATTGTGTTATTTGTAGTTTAATTATAATAAATAATAAAGCGTCCGGAAAACTTTTAAGAGTGTTAGTTAAGAAAGCTGTGTTAGAGTTGCAAACCAAATTCCTCATAAAATGTGAAAGCAAAACCTCATGACAGTTTTTGAGTCTTTGGTTTTCCTCTTCTTCAGATTCATTTACATTTTATAGCATCAAACATATCGTCTACTTAGAATATAAGATTAGAAATAAGCAAACAGGTAAATATGTAGCAGAGCTTTTCTCATTAAAAGCAAATTTGAATTTTCAAACATCAATGCTGATAATAAAGCTTAAGTAGTAGAAATACTGAGAGCAGTCACTTAGAAAATGAGATACATGTCTTGTGGCCAATATTAGAAAAAAGCTCCTTTTCCTCAGCTCCTTTTGGGAAAAAAAGGATTTTTCTATATCTGTTTGACACTATAGTAGATATTAAATATACTGTCTTAGTATAATGCCAAAAGAAGTTTTAAAAAAATTATTTTGAAAGTATTGCTACTTTTTATGATTCAATACATACCAATATTCAAAAATTATTAGCCCATTATCAAAAAGTTACTGAAAATATCTATTCATACATTTGCAATGATTGCCTGCTGACTCTATATTGTAAAATATAACAAATTTTAAAAGCAAAACAAGTCTTTTGATAAAATCCAGGACCCCTTCTTGATAAAAACCCTCGAACATTAAGGCATAGATGGAACATACCTCAAAATAGTAAGAGTCATCTACGAAAAACTCACAGTCAGCATACTACTAACAGACAGAAATTGGAACCATTTCCCCTGAAAACCAGAACAAGATAAGGACGCCTGCTCTCACTCCACCTTTTCAACATAGTTTTGGAAGTCCTAGTTAGAGCAATCAGACAAGAGAAGGAGATCAGGGGTATTCGAAAAGGAAAAGAGGAAGTCAAGTTATCCCTCTTTGCAGACGACATGATTCTATACCTCAAAAACCCAAGAGAATCTGTCAAAAACCTCCTTGTACTGATAAAGGACTTTAGCAAAGTCTCAGGGTATAAAATCAATGTGCAAAAGACAGTTGCATTTCTATACACCAACAATAAACACAAACCCAAATAAAAAAGCACAATCCCATTCACATTAGCTAGAAAAAAAAAAAAATACCTTGGCATCTTCCTAACCAGAGAATTCAAAGAGCTTTACAATGAAAACTACAAAACACTGCTCAAAAAAATCAAAGATAAAACAAACAAATGGAAAAATATTCCATGCTCATGGATTGGAAGAATCAACATTGTTAAGATGTCCATCCTACCCAAGGCAATCTACAGATTTAATGTAACACCCATTAAACTACCAGCAGCATTCTCCTCAGGCCTGGAAACAACAATACAGGAATTCATACAGAAACATAAATGACCACGAATCACCAAAACAATCCTCAGCAAAACAAAAACAAAATCAAAAAAACAAAGCAGGAGGTATCACACTCCCACACTTTAAACTTTATTATAAAGCTACAATAATCAAAACAGCTTGGAATTGGTCCAAGAAAGGCATACAGACCAATGGAACAGGATAGAGAGAGAGGTTCCAGAGCAAAACCTCAATTTCTCAACCAACTCATCTTCGGCAAAGTCTCCACCACCAACCAATGGGGAGAGGAGAACCTATTCAGTAAACAGTGCTGGGAAAACTGGCTGACCACATGCAGAAGACTAAAACAAGATCCCTACCTATCACCATACACAAAAATCAACTCTAAATTGATCAAAGACCTAAATGTAAAACCTCATACTACAAGAACCTTAGAAAAAGCAGGAGACACCCTTATGGAAATTGGAACTGGCCACCAACGCCTGATCAAAACCCCAAGTGTCCATGACATAAGAGATAAGACAGATAGGTGGGAACTTATCAAACGAACAAGCTTCTGCAAAGCCAAAGAAACCATCAAGAGAGCGGGGAGACAGTCCACAGACTAGGAAAAAGTATTTGCCAACTGTATGTCTGACAAAGGCCTACCATCTAGGATCTACAAGGAACTCAAACGTGCTGAAAAGAAAAAAACAAACAGCCCCACTACAAAGGGGGCAAAAGATATGAATAGACATTTCTCAAAAGAAGACATACGAGCAGCCAACAGATACATGAAAAAATGCTCAGCCTCACTAGTCCTCAAAGAAATGCAAATTAAAACTACAATGAGATACCACCTAACTCCAATCAGGATGGTTATCAACAATAACTCAAAAAACAACAGATGCTGGAGAGGATGCGGTGAAAAGGGAACACTTCTACATTGTTGGTGGGAGTGTAAACTAGTACAGCCTCTGTGGAAATCAGTGTGGCGATTCCTAAAAGATCTAAAAATTGACCTTCCATACGACCCCGCAATCCCCCTACTGGGAATATACCCAGAAGAACTCAAATCACTCTATAAAAAAGATACTTGCACATGTATGTTTATCACAGCATTGTTCACAGTAGCAAGAACATGGAACCACCCGAGCTGCCCGTCAAAAGAGGACTAGATTTTAAAAATGTGAAAATTACACAGCCATAAAGAAGAATAAAGAAGAACTTCACAGCAACCTGGATGGATTTAGAGTCATACTGAGTGATCTTTCATAGAAACAAAGAACTGAGTATCACATGTTCTCACTCATAAGCGGATCTTGAACAGTTATCCTATTGGCAGTAGCGGGAAACTGCCAGGAGGCGGGTGGGGAAGCAGGATTTGCGGTAGTGGGAACCTGCCTGGGGAAGGGGGCAGGGCACACCTCATCAACAAGGGTACCTGCATAATGAACATTTGTATACCTAACCCTGAATTGTACTCCACATCTTTAAAATATAAAAATTAAAAGTTAAAAAAAATTATTTTCAAAGTATTGCTACTTTTTATGAATCAATAAGTACCAATATTCAAAAATTATTAGCCCATTATCAAAAAGTCACTAAAAGTATCTATTCATACATTTGCAATGATTGCCTGATGAGTCTATATTTTTAAATCTAATAAATTTTCAGAACAAAACAAGTCCGACTCATTCATCCAGTTCCTGAGTGCCTATGATGTGTCATACACTTTCCTGGGTGTTGGGGATATAGAAGATGAACAAGAAACAGCTCCTGGCCTTGAGGAAATCACAGTAGGGTTAGAGAAAGATACATAAACCAACAATGGTAGCACTTGGCAACGGACAAAACCTTGAGTAAGTAAATCACAGAAGGATCTCTTTTAACTCAGGGACAGATGAGAAGGCTTTGCAAATGAAGTGAAATCTGAACTGTGAGTTATGAAGAATGAAGAGAATTTTGCCTGGTAAAAATAGGGGTGAGGGAATTCTAGAGTTGTGATAATAAGAAATACATATTTGGTCTTTGTCGTCAGTTCCAAACAAAGAGCTTCTAAAACTCATGGAATTCCTGAGTGATAGAAGTACCTTTTGTTATTCATAACCAGCCCCTTTCAACCATACTAGAGTTAATGCTAATAAGGTGACTCTAGGTGAGTTCCAAGATACTTCAGGATGGGGAAGGTTGCTAGAGGAATGAACCATGTGATTAGAGGGTTGGAACTTTTAGCTCTACCTCCAAGACTCTGGAGAAGGGCTAGGGGATGGAGATTGAGTTAATCATCAATGGCAATGGTTTGCTCAGTCATGCTTACGTTATGGAACAGGGTATGGAGAGGTTTCAAGCTGGTGAACACATTAAGGTGCTGGGAAGGTGGTGTCCCAGAGGGAACACGGAAGCTCCACATTACCCTCCTACTTTACCCTCTCTATTTCTCCCATTTGCCAGTTACTCAGTTATACCCTTTATACTAAACCAGTAAATTTAAATAAACGGTTTTCCTAAATTCTGTGAGCCATTCCAGCACGTTATAGACCCTGAGTGGGGAGCTGTGGGAGTCCTTGACTTTATAGCCAAGTTGGACAGAAGCTATGGGTAACTTGGGGACATGTTACTTCCAACTGGCCTCTGAAGTGGGGGCAGTTTTGTAGGACTAAGTCCTTAAACCTGTAGGGTCTGTTGCTAGCTCTGGAGGGTTAAATGTCAGAATTGAATTGAATAGTGGGATATCCTGTTGGTGTTGGAAAATTGGTTGGTGTGAAGGGAAAAAAACCCCACATATTTGGTATCAGAAGTGCTGGGAGTAAAAAACAGTTTGGAAGAGTGACGGCATAAATATGGGAACATGAAGCATTCCAAGAACAGGGGGTCAAGCAAACTGACTTGAGGGAAGGGAAATAACAGATTAGTATTTACTAAGTACCAAGTACTGTGTACCAGGAAGTTTAGCTTGCCATATTCATTTCATACACCAACCATTTTACAAGTGAGAATGTGAGATTCAGAAAAGTTAAGTAACTCTTCCAAAGTTGCTTATTCATACAGTTAATCAATGGCTGAGTTAGGCTAAGTCTGTGATACCAAAGCCTATTACCTCACATACAGTACACAGGGAAAAAACGGGAAACAAAATTGGAAAAGGAGGCCAGGTTTATATCATAAAGGATCTTAAATGCCAAACAAAGAAGTTGGTAGGCCAAGAGGAATTACAGAAGATATCTAAGAAATGAAGTAACAATCCAAATGACAATCACACATAGAATAGGTTAAAAAGGAAAATGCAGAGGCAACAGACCACTTGGGATGCTAATCATGAGCTGGAAATGAATTGATGAGGGACTAAAATAGGGTTAAGGCAATAAAAAAATAAAGTAAATGAAAGCAGAAAGAAAAAAAATTTTTCTTTCTTTTCTTTTTTTTTTTTTGAGTTGGAGTTTCACTCTGTCACCCAGGCTGGAGGGAAGTGGCACACTCCCAGTCGCCGCAGCCTTGACCTGCTGGGCTCAGGCGATCCTTCCACCTCAGCCTTCCAAGTAGCTGGAACTACAGGCACACGCCACCATGTCCGGCTAATTTTTGGACTTATTGTAGAGATGAAGTCTCGCCAAGTTGCCCAGGCTGGTCTCAAACCCGTGGGCTCAGGCAATTCTCTCACCTTGGCCTCCCAAAGTGAGCCACCGTGCCTGGCCCGGAAAAATCTTTCAAAGAAAAAACCTGTAAGACAGGCAACTAACTATAAACATAAATAAGATTCGAAGATAATTCAGTGGTATAAGAAGAATGGTTAAACTGGTGACAGAATTTTGAACACAGTAAGAGCTTATTTAAAAGAGGAGATAGTCATGTGCTCAGTTTGCAATTTGTTTTCCAGATACCAAGACATAAAGTAAAGACCTGGAGTTGAGGGAAATGCAAATGCTCAGAGTAAAGATCTGAGACTCATCTGCCTCGATGCATTGAAGCCTTGGGAATACAGGAATGCACAGTGAAGGGATGCAGAGAATTCCTTCTTTTAGGGGACGGGAAAAAGAGATAGACAGACAATGGTCTTAAAAGCAGGAAAAGAAACTTGTCCCAGAAGACAATTTCCAAGAAAGAAATTACTAAGTGTCAAGTTGCTGCAGTGAATACCAAGAGAATAAGGACTAAGAAGTAGGTAGATCTAGCCATTGGTTCACTGGGGACCACTGAGTTTGCAATGCTATGCCTGCAAATATTATCTCTGTTAATAACTGTCTGGATTTTCTGACCTTCTAAAGAACTTTTCTCATAGTTTCTAGCAGCACTTATCACATAGTACATTACAGCACAGTTGTGTTTCAAATTCTCCCTTAGTATCATCCTTCTCAAATAACAAGGTAAGAAACCCAGTAATTATTTCTTGAATATGGGGCCAAATCAATAGCTTATAATGGAATAAGAAGCAAAGAGAAAATGTTATATTATTTAATGCTTAGATTACCAACAGCAAAGGTGAACATTTTTATTTTAAAAACCCCTGATATCTAATGAAAAGCAAAGCTATTTAAAAACAGTTGTGCAAAAGAGATCCTTCTGCCTGTTTTAAGACGGCAAACAGAACTAGCTAGTTTCCCCTCCTACATCACATCCCGGAAATGACAATTAATTAACTAATTAATTAAGTCACACAAAAGCAAAAGGAATTGATGGGCTAGAAATTGGAAATATTTTGTGATCTACAACAGACTAAAGAGTAAAATCACAGGTTAAGATATAAATACACAAAAAACAGCAGTAGTAGTTCTATGCTCAAAGTATTACATGCCCATAGGTGGAACGTAGGAACAGGAAAGGACCAAGGGACAATCAACAGCATTAACAGTTGGAATACCACAGGGGGTGCAGTCAAGTAAATCAGTCTGTGTTCACACCATACACAACACATCCCTAGCAGTGACAGAGGATATGCGACTCTTGAAGAGAATCTTCGAGAGACAGGCAATATCCTGGGGAGCGGGGATACCTAGGAGGAAAGGCAAGCATTCATTCTCAGTAGATCAGTCTTCAGGACATTGTTGTAAGACAACAAAATCTAGAGACCTAACAATGTAAAGTTTACAATGACTAGCATAAAAAAAAAATTACACATAGCATGAATCCAAGAAGTACTTTCTACATACTCCTCTACTCTCACTGAAAATCCTGAGTGAAAATCTCAATGGCAGGTCTTAGCCCTGTTCCCAAGCAGGCTTCCTAAATAGAGGAAAGAGAGAGTATAACAGGGAACTTCAATGATCAAGATGCATATACAAAGAATGAGCAAATTATTGAAGAATGTAAATCCCATTAAAGACAGAAAAGAAATTCAACAAATAAGGCAGACACTCAAAGAGTTAAAATATGATCAGAATAGGATTTTAAAATAAATGTTTCCCTTCCAATGTTAGCCATGATGTAGTAACACAAACCAGATTTGTCCTTCATTGTAACAATTAGAAAATTGATCAAAATGAGTCAGGTGAAGCTTATGATATCCTGGCTTTTTGCTTGAAGGTACATTTTGAACTTCTGAGCAGGGGCAGGGATCCAAGCAGAATATGGTTGTCTTGCTGAGTAAAGGAGACAGAAATTAGGTTTCTGGAAGATATGGGTCAAAGTTCTAGAGAAGACAGAGTCATGCAGAAAAAAAAAAAGAGCTTAGAAGTCTGCATAGAGTGCCATAAAGTCTTTGCTAAATACTAAGACATATGTACCTAGAATTAAGTTCCATAAGGTTGGACAAAGAATGATGGAGGTGTTGTGAGATAAAAGTGAGATGATCAGCCGGGCTCGGTGCCTCAGCCTGTAATCCCGCGCCTTTGGGAGGCTGAGGTGAGTGGATGGCCTGAGCCCGCAGGTTCGAGACCCGCCTGGGCAGCGAGACCTCATCTCTACAAAAAATCAGCCGGGCATGGTGGCACATGCCTGTAATTCCGGCTACTCGGAAGGCTGAGGCGGAAGGATCGCCGGAGCCCAGCAGGCCGAGGCTGCGGTGGCCGGGAGCGGCCACTGCACTCCAGTCTGGGTGACAGAGTGAGACTCCAACTCAAAAAAAAAAAAAAAAAAAAAGTGAGATGATCCTCACACAGAGTTGAGGATCATTTCAACTTCCACCAGCCAAAGTGGAGAGTTTTCATCGATCATTCAAGACATTCAGTGGAGACTTTAGAAGGACCATGCCTTAGTACTAAGACTAAACTATCTCTAATGTAAGGCTACTCCAACCCCTGCCCTAACAAAACTTGAAAAGATTAAACTGAACTATAAATAACTTAACTGCCTACCAGAGTGCAATGCTATTTTAAGACAACAAAATCCAGAGAATTAACAGTGTAAAGTTTGTAATGACTAACATAAAAGAAAATTATTACATAGCGAGATGCAGAAAAAAGTTACCAATAACCATGAGAAAAAGACAATAGCAACAGACCCTGCAATTATAGAGATAATTAAATTATTAGGTTATAATAAAATAGTTATTATAACTGTTCAAATATTTAAAAGAAAACATTTTGATAAAAAAGGAACATCTAGAGATAAATAATTTTTAATACCTTCCTAGAGATAAGAGACTATACCACATCTCTAAAAAAGAGTAGGAAATGGAAAAAAAATCAGCTCAAGAATTTAGAAACAAAAAAATCTAACTGATGAAATACCAACTCAACTGACTTAAGAAACCTGGAAGATGTCTTGAATCAACGTAATTTATACTGCAGAATCCCCCAAAGACTCAGTAGCACAAGGAACTCTAAAAACTGATGTAAAGTGAAGCTAAGATAAGGATACTCAGTTGAAGATGGTTAAAAAAGTAATTCAATCCCCAGATCTCCTCTCTCTATGCAACTGGGTTAGTGTCCTGACTTCTACCCCAGTAGAGGCTTGTCCTCAAGAGACTAAAATAGGGGGTCCCCATACCTAAGGACCCTAACCACAGCTGAGAAGAAGGATGCCACACTGAAAACAGGAGGGTTAAGTAAACATATGCATACTCATGCCTCAGACTTCCTCACCCATGAGGTCAAAACTATGGCAACCAGGCTTTTACCTCCTGGGCAGAAGACTGGAAGAATTTTTTTTCCTGGTAATCTGTCAACTCAAGCATAAAGATACAAACATTGGAAATCCCCAATATAAGAATGCAGATCATCCTAACAGTAAACCTCACAGCTCAAAAAATCCCACCCACTGGCTCAGTTTCCAGTTGGCTTCTTAGTTCCCCATTTAACCAGGAACTGACCATCAAATATATGCAGTTATTGTCTAAAGAAACTCTAACATAAACTATATGGACAAGACAAATGCACCAACAGGAAAAAAAAATCAACTTAGAGGGAAAAAGAGACTATAAAGCTGAAAATATAACAAAATTATTATTGATGTTCTTACAGATAAAAGGTGTGTTATAAAATGATCAATAAGAAAACAACATTATTTTAAAAGAAAGAACCAGGGAACAAAATAAACTCATGGGTATTAAAAATGTGACGGCAGAGCAAGGGTTGAAAGATAAAGTTTACGAAACT
Source organism: Carlito syrichta (assembly GCF_000164805.1). Taxonomy (NCBI): domain Eukaryota; kingdom Metazoa; phylum Chordata; class Mammalia; order Primates; family Tarsiidae; genus Carlito; species Carlito syrichta. Next base: position 15,577 of record NW_007233059.1, read on the forward strand.
CTCAGAAAACAGAGCAAAAAGACAAAAAGACAGAAAATAGAAAAATAAAAAAGGAAAACAAAATTAGAGGGCCAGTCCAGGAAGGTTAATATCTGAATAATAGGTATTCCTGAAAGAAAAGACAGAAAATTAGGGAAAGGAACCATTTTCTAAGAAATACAAGGCAATTCCCTAGAATCAAAGGATATGAATTTCCAGACTGAAAGGACCCACCAATAGCTCAGCACCACAAATTAAAACAGACTCACACAAAGGTACATTGTGAAATTACAGAACTCTTGGGGAGAAAAAGAAGATCTTACAAGCTTACGGATAAAAAACAATAATTCACAACAAAAAATCAGAAATTGAATCACTTTAAGTATTTCAAAAGCAACCCTAGAAATTATTAGACAGTGGAATAATGTCCTCATTATTCTTTTTTTTTTTTTGAGTTGGAGTCTCACTCTGCCGCCAGACTGGAGTGCAGTGACTGTTCTCGGCCACTGTAGCCTCGACCTGCTGGGCTCCGGCGATCCTTCCGCCTCAGCCTTCCGAGTAGCCGGAATTACAGGCATGTGCTACCACACCCGGCTGATTTTCTGATTTATTGTAGAGATGAGGTCTTGCTGCCCAGGCGGGTCTCGAACCACGGTCTCAGGCAATCCACTCACCTCAGCCTCCCAAAGGCGCGGGACTACAGGCTGAGCCACTGAGCCCGGCTCTCATTATTCTAAAGGAAAATTATTTCCAACTTCAAATTCTATTCCCAGCCAAACTATTAAGTATTATGGTAGCCATGCAAGATCACAAAATTTACTTCTGCATATCCTTTCTTTAGGATTTTGCTCAAATATGTATCAGAGAGACTTTCCCTGATCATCTTTACCCCATACTGTCCTCCCGATCCCCTTTACCCTCATTTGTCTCCGAAACACAACATAGCACATTTTCTTTTAATCCCCCTCCCCCAGTTTAAAACACACTCACTAAAATGTAAGCTCAAAGAAGGTAGGGACTTCGTTCATTGACATGTTCTTAGCACCTAGAACCATGTCTGATATACAACAGTCCCTCAACAAACAATGTATTGCTTTGATAGAAATAAAAAAATCGTTTTACAAGTGTGGTCAATGTAGCAAAAACATAATTAGCCTATTCATGTATGAGGATAAAATGAAGACATATTCAGAAACACAATAGAAACACAAGGTCTTCAGAGTTCTCACTCAGAGACCTCTTTCTGAAGTAGAAATGATATTCACCAAAGAAGGAAGAAAAGCTTCTCCCCTATATGGACTATGGTTTTTCTCATTTTATCCTAAGTAGAAAATCTCTCTCTCGCACCACCTTAATTAGCAGATAAAAATCTACCTCTGGTTCTCCCCTTTCACAAAGAATTAGCTTTCTCTGAATTAATTCAACCTTATTGAAATGCCTTAATACAATGATTCACTTGATAGAAATTCCTCCTGAAGAAACAGAAAACTAGGGAACAAATCAAACATAGACTGGCAAAATCCTCACATTAATAGAATTCAGTTGGGCATGGCTATGGCCAAGATCAGAAGAGTGATGCTTCTCTCTCTCCCTTCGCTGTAGCCTAGTTACAGCTGCAGCTGCCAGACATGGGAGCAGCTCACGGCTCACAGTACAGAATGTCAGCTTTGAACCATAACTAAAGGCAGGCTGCCAATAGGAGATCGCTGAAACTTAAAATAGAAGTCAACAGGAAAACTAGACTGCTTTTCACAAACTTGTCTATTCGATTAAGGCCTATTATGCTTATACTTTCAAATGGAAGAAGTTTAAAAACAATTTATTTAATCATCTCTGACAAAGCCATTCCATTCATCAAATATGTTCAGAAACTCAGTTTTATTTCCTGTGATTTACAGACATCAACTTTTTAGACTTAGAAAATTGACTGTGAACTCCTCTCTAAAGCAGTGGTCAAGTCACACATTGCTTAAAAAAAAAAATTCCAGCACCAGTCATAGTACCAAGCACAAAGTACTTACTAAATTCACACAATCCCTTCATTTTTAGAAGAATCTGAGGTTCAGAAACATTATGCAGCTTATCCAAGAATGTTTATAGAAGTTAATGGGGGAACTAGCACCAGCACACAAATCTTACTCTAACTTTTCTTTTAATGTCTGACCCAGTTTAAACAAGGTGAGAGGGAGAGCCATAACAACCTTCTGAATCATGAATCACGGGGCTTTTTCATGTAGTTACCAGTCTCCCTACAAGTTAACTAGAAAGATTTATAAATAACCCAATTAGCTCTGACCTCTTCAAAGATAACTTTATTACAACATGTCTAACAAAAATTCAAAAGGAAAGATACTACATGTTACATCCAAGGATAGTCTAATTTTATCTGCATGAATTCAACATTTGCATATCCCTTCCAAAGTACACAACAATTTAATATCTTTCTATGTTGACATCTACCATCCTGAGACATGTGAAAGTAATGTTTACCTGTTCATCTGCCCAGAGGATTATGTTCAATCAAAAAACCCATAAAACATGTGCCTGAAATGTGACTGGAAAGGCAAAAGGGGCATATCATTACGCAAATTCCATACTAACTTTTGATTTTATACTGAAGGCAATGGGAAGTCACAGAAATATTTTCAGCAGAAAAATGACAAGGATTAGATCTGTATTGCAGAAAGATCATCCTGATAGTAATATGGAGGATGGATTAGAAAAATAACATGTCTGGAGGCAAAAAGACCTTAGGCTGTTGAAGTAATTCAAGTGAGAAATGAAGGTCTGAACTAAATCAGTGATGGAAGAAACTGGAGAAGTGAGGACAGACTTAAGCAGCACTAACTGGGACCCTAGGTAAGAGTTCCAGTTTAATAATAAGTAAAAAAAAAAGAAAGAAAATTAAAACTTAACTTAGGTTACACTGGCTACATAAAGTGAATAAAAACTTTAAACATAAACTTTTCAGATATAACGGTAATGGAAAACCCACAATAAAAAGCAAATGAACTACTTTCCTAACACTACCTTCAGGCTGTTAAGACAGTAACCAAGGACCACAGAAACTGTCCCTTAGGTTTTCTGAGTAACCAAGTGTCTAAAGGTATTTTGGTGAAAACAAAGCCCTTTTTCAATTATCACAGTTGGCATCCTAATATGTTACTACTGAAAGGGAAAGACAGGAAATGAATCAATAAACCTCAGGCACATGTTCAGCCTGCAAAGACACAGCATATCAAGGAGCAGAAATTGGAAAACAAAGGCCCTGGGTAATTTAATTACCAGGCCGGAATCTGCTGACTGCCGGTTTAATTGTTTGAACACTGCCCAAATTGTCTGATGAGGTGACCACCCTAAGATTTTGTGCCATTATTGCACATGACCACATGAAATAGTTCTAAAGAATGCAGGAATCTTGAATAACTTTTATTAATCACATCTATAATTCCAAAGGAAAAATGCAAAATCCAATCAAAGCCTTATCACATTTATAAATAACCCCAGGCTCTTTTCAGCAAATTCATCCACCATTACATATTCCATGCTGCCAGATCGAGAAAATAATATCCTTCAGAGATGAGCATCAACTGCTATGTAAAAAATGGAAAACAAAAGTTACCCAGATTAAATGTACAAGCTCTTACCATTCTACTCTGTTAATGGAGGTATGGGAGTTAGAAGAAAGAAAGTAGCTGTAGGGTGGTAACTACCAGTAAATACTCTAAAACTGCTCAGAGGAAGCCAATTTTCTCCCTTGATTCAGTTAGTATTTCCTCATTCATGTTTATCTCCTGAAGAGTAAACCAACAGAAAACTCCTTTCAAAACCTGAACAAAGAAGTACCTCAGACTACTTAACCTGGCAGAGTGTTCTCTGTTGGCTTCACTGAGTAAATAAGGTCTATAAGGTCAAAGCACACTATTACACCATTCATTCAACAGGTATTTATAAAATTCTTTGTATTGTACTAAGTCCTTAGCAGAAGGTTACAACTGATTAGAGATAAAAGATACACATGGAGACTTTAAATAAGAATGAAAGGCAGTATGTAGATAAACTCTAGAATCAGTCATGCAGGAAAAAGAATAAATCAAAAAGAGGAAATCAATGTGGACAGAATTAATTGAGAAAGCCTTTACTGAAGAAATGTAATTTCAGCTGGAACTTTTAAAAAGGCAGGATTTGAAAATGTAGAGAGCAGGGCTTTCTAGGACTCCAGATCAACATAAGGACAGATTTTGAGTAAAAAATTTACACATTTTATTTTGAGAAATAAGGTGATCAGCTTAGTTATGGGTTTTGTGGAAAATAATTACAATTGGGTATTAGAGTTGGTAAGAAGCTCATTGACCAGTTTCCAAAGTACTGAAGGCAGGAGCCCAAATGCTTCCTATTTCCATTATAGATAAGGAGAGAATGCAGAACTAAAACCACCTAGTCTTTCAAGAGAAATAGTTATACCCATTGTAGTGGACAAAAAACCAGTAAATGCTTTCCCTGTTGACATATGAAATTAATGATATCCATCAGACTTAAGTCAATGAAATGAAATGCTTAAAGAGAGGGGGCGGGCAGAGAATCCTTCAGGCAGAAGAAACAGAAATGTGCGAAGTCACTAAGATAGAAGAAGCTTGTTAAGTTCAAAGAATTTTAAGAGGGCACATAACCAGACAGTATAAGAGGTTAGATTATGGCTTCAGACCTTGGTCATGCCAATTACTTGCTTATTTGCTGTGACCTTGGGCAAATTGATTATTTATTTATTTTTGAGTCAGAATCTCACTCTGTTGCCCAGGCTGGAGTGCAGTACCATTCTCACAGCCACCGCAGTCTTGACTTACTGGATTCAGGCAATCCTCCCGCTTCAGCCTTCAAGTAGCTGGAACTACAGGTGCACACCACCATGCCTAGCTGATTTTTTGCTTTCTTGTAGAGACAAGACTGGTCTCGAACCTGTGAGCACAGGCAATCATCTCACCTCCACGTCTTAAAGTGCTGAGATTACAGGCATGAACCATCGCGCTCCGCTTAAGCAAAATGTTAAACCTCTCTGCCCCTCAGTTTCTTCTATTGTAAAACAGATATTACTAGTATCCATCTTAAAAGGTTTTTGAGAAGACTAAATGACATAGTACATGTACAGGACTTAGCACAATGCCTGACACATGGTAAATGTTCAAGAAATGACAACCTTTATCGTTACTGCTTTTAAGGACAGGGTGCACAGGTATAATGCTCCTTGATGACCTTGGTATGAATCCTGGACTTTATTTCAAAAAGCAATGGAAGTCCCTGAAAAATGCTAATAGATCAGATTTTTATTTTAAAAATATGATGTATTTAGTACCTCTGATAAGAAACTCCAAAGGAAAAATCTATTCTAGAATTTACTACTGAGAAAAGTTTTGCTTTCTTCAAGGAATAGTGACCTTTCTTTCTCTTAGATAAAATTCTGCAACCAACTCAATCTTTTTTTCACTTTGACTGCCAGCAAGCTTAGAGTCAAACTGAAGAAGCTCTTAGGCCCTTATTGCCTGTACAGTTGTGTTCCTTTTCCCCACTAACAATTGTTTTCTACTCTTATATGCATTTTCTGATTCACTCTTTCTTATTATTTATATTTTAGAATTCTTTTTGGTATTATTCTCCTTTAAAACTACATCAATTCTTTATAGAATGAGGTACAATATAACTAACCAAACAAAAATGAAGCATAAACACTATAGCCTCATAATGCATGAATTATGTACTATAGATGCATTCCCAGCATGCCACTCTGCTTTTTTGGTGAAAACCTAGTCAGATGGAGCAAGAGAACCAGATGGCACAGGAAAACTCTCTCTATGCAAGAAGCAGCAGATAAAGAAAGTGCAAAGATCCAAGGCCTTCCCTGAATCAGCAGCACACAGTTAAGGCCATCATGCCATGAGCAGAGGAGAACTTGAAAGCAGCAAGCTGCGGGAAGTTATGCACTGGCTCAAGGCCGGGGTTTTTATTTTTTATATATGAATGCTCTTCTCTAAAGTACTTCAGCCTCTTCATAACCTTTATGTTATGTTCTATATTTTGCCAGCTCATAAGAGCCCTTTGTTGCTTCCTTCATCTCCCTCCTGGAACTTGGATCTCACAATCAACCTTTGCAATGATGACCTCTCTGACCACAGCAACTCTTACATGCGTTTGCTCCTCCACCTTTCTAATCCCCAACCTGGGTCATTCGGCCCACTTTTTCTCCTCCTGGGTTGAAAAACAATGGTGACCATGAGTCTACCATAAACTCCCTCACGCTAATTATCGATCCTTTTATTCACCCCTTGACTATCATAGGAGCACCATCAGCTGTTCTAAACCTCTCCCACATTACAGTGCCTATTGTACTGATGCTACATTACAGAATGAATCAAGTCTATCCTATATCAACAAACTCATCTTCTTTCTATTCCACCACAAAGAGCCATATTCTCAGCCCAATCTCTGTTTTGCACTGTAACTACACCAGTGTACACCTTTTCAGAGGAAGAATTCTTCGAAACTATCACTCCCTCTGTGCTCTTAATCCCATTGTCTCTTGTCTACTCTGTGACTTTATTTCACCAACCTTCTCTTCTTTCCTGCCTATATTCTTTTCTCTTCTAGGTGCTTTTACACCAAACTAAACCATGACAAAATACTGATCCTATATAAACCCTAATTATCCCTCAATTCTTTCCTCTTTTCTTCTTTCCACCTTGAAAATCTCAAACAGTGGTTTTATAATACTTCTCTCATCACCCAAAATGAGATTTTAGCCTCTTGGAATCTGGTTGTAGCTCCCAGGTTACTGAAAAGTACTCTCTCAAAGTGATCTTAATAACAAAATATCCCCACTTCACTTCAAGTTCATCTGGCTAATCAGGACAGAAACTGTTCTTATTTCCCAAGAGATACTCTATTTCACCAATTTCTTTCTTCCACCTACCTTCTAAATAAAGGCATAATCAAAATGCACTTTTTAATCTCCTTTATTCTCTCATAACAATAAAATCTCATTAATTATAGCGTCACTCATCACTTCCATATAGGTAATTCTCAAACCTATACCTCTATTACTAAACCAACCTTTATTGAGAGAGAAAAGGATTTCTTGAGGTATAATTTACATACAACATAATGCAAATTCTTAGGTAGGTAGGTAGATGAGATCTGATAATTGTATACCATGTACAACCACCATTCAAAACAGAAAACATTTCCATCACTCAAGATAGTTCCCTCGTGCCCCTTTCTAGTCAATTCTCACCTCTCTCTAGACGCAACCACTTTCCAACTTCTATTCCCATCCATTACTGTTGCCTGTTCTGTAACTTCATGTAAATGGAACCATATACAGTATGTACTGCCGGGCTCGGTGGCTCAGCCTGTAATCCTGCGCCTTGGGAGGCTGAGGTGAGTGGATTGCCTGAGCCCGCGGGTTCGAGACCCGCCTGGCCAATTTGGCGAGACCTCATCTCCCCAATAAATAAAAAAATCAGCCGGGAGTGGTGGCGCGCACCTGTAATTCCAGCTACTTGGAAGGCTGAGGCGGAAGGATCGCCAGAGCCCAGCAGGTCGAGGCTGCGGTGGCCGGGAGCAGCCACTGCACTCCAGTTTGGGTGACAGAGTGAGACTCCAACTCAAAAAAAAAAAAAAAAAAAGTATGTACTCTTTAGTGTCTAGCTTCTTTTGCTTAGCACAATGTCTGTAAGATTTATCCATGTTGTTGAAAATATAAATAGTTAATTCCTTTTTACTGTTGAGTCATCTTTCATTGTGCTATCATATCACAATTTGTTTGAATACATTCTCCTGCTGATGAAGGTTGCTCCTGCTTTGGAATACTGTAAAAAAAAAAAAAGGCTGCTATGAACATTCTTATAAAAACTGTTTTATGGACGTTTGTGTTCATTTTTCTTGGTTTGTGTGCAAATATCTAGGAATGAAATTGCTGTGTAACTGGGTAGCTGTACGTCTAGTTATGAAAAAATGCTACCAGTTCTCCCAAGTGGTTGTACCATTTTACATTCCTTCCAACAATGTATGAGTTCTAGTTGCTTTACAGCCTCACTAAGATTTCATGCTGTCAGTCTTTTCAATTTTAATCATTCTAGTTGATGTGAAATGTTATCTTACTGTAGCTTTTTATTTGCATTTCTCTGATGATTAAAAATGTTTAATAATTTTTTATGTGCTTATTGGCTGGCCATTTGTATATTTTTCGTGAAGTGTCTGGTTTCAGTCTTTTGCTCAGTGTTCAATTGAGTTGCTCATCTTTTTTATTGTTGAAATTAAGTTTTTTTTGGCGAACTTGTATTTAGAAACATCTTTTTTGAATTTAAATTGCTTCCATGGCTCGACTGCCAACTGCCCATATCAAACTAAATGCCCTGATATTATCTCCAACATCACATTTAAAATCTAATTTGTCATTTTTTACTTTGAAAACAGATCTATGTTACTGTTACAGCCATACCACCAATATCCTTCAATCATGTTTGCTTTAAAAGCTAACTCTCGGTGTTTGCTTCTTGACAGTCAATAGGAACTCTTGACAGGTGGTGGAGTCTAAAACTCTAGGATTGCCTGGTTTAAATCTAGCCTATGTCATTGATTTACTGTGTGACTTTGGGCAAATTACTGAATCTTTCATTGCCTACCTTGTAAGGTTTTTGTGAGGTTTAAATAAATCTGTCAAGTACTTTAAATGGTACCCAACAAAAAGGGAGAACTCAATAAATATCAGTAGTTGTTATTTTTAGAATTGGAAATGCTTCTTGCTTAAAATTTTGTCTCATCATTCTGACAACTAACATCTAATCCAGGCATACAGCCTTTCACATCTAAACAATTAAAATAATCTCCTAAATGGCCTCTTTTCTCCTCCTCTAATTCAGACCACACAACACTGCTGGAGTATCTTCCTAAAAAAAAACACACCCTGGCACACATCATCACCTTCTGGCTCAAAGACGGCCACTCGAACAAATAATCTCAACCCCTTATCTAACACTAGTCTTCCACAACTGGTCTTTCCACAGCTCTCTAACACACGCCTCTTACATATATGAGGTAGGGAAAAAATTCAAAAGAAATTCAAAAGATTGTGTCTAAAATAGAATGAAAATCCCAAAACAGCAATACAAGTATATTACTTAGGGAAATTACTAAGCAGCTAAAAGGAATGAAAGTGGTTGCCTCTGCAGAGGGAGAAACAGGTAGAGAGTAGAGGCAGGAAAATAGGACACTAGTATTTTTTGTAACAAACCTTGCATAATGATTTGACTCCTTAAACTAGTATAGTACACGTGTAATTTTTGCAAAAATTAAAAGCTTGGAAGACAGAAAGATTCAGTCCAAGAGACACAAACAAGAAGGCAGGCTGGCAGACAGGTAGGTTGGTTTATTAACTGAAGCAGTATAATTTGCAATGTGGTTGTCCACACCTAAGGATAATACACAGACCTATACAAGGAATAGTTGGGAACGTTCAGTCACTTAGTGGAACTACCCTATTTGCTGATTCAGGATTTTTATCCAATAAGTAATAGGAAGGTGAGTGAAGGTTACTGAACACAGTTGTGATATAATAAAAATAATATTTTAGGAAGACTGAACAGGAACAATATTGAAGTATACTTGACTGAAGAAGAAATAGGGGGTTGTAAAACATAAAGGATTCACTAATTAAGACATTAAGTGATGAATGTCTAGATCAGGGTGATGACTGGGGAAACAGAAGGATTTAATTTCAGATTATTTTTCAAGAACACAGAACATGATTTACTGGCCAACTGAATACAAAACTAAGAATGAAAAAAAGTAGGGAACACAACACCCTCTTGGCACAGAGTAGGCACTAGGAATACTTGTAAAGTAAAAGAGTGATTCCAAAGCTATAAATCTGAAAGACAAAACTTAATATATAGTTCAAAATACAGAGCTCAATACTGTTTACATGATTCTTTCTCATCTTAGTCGCCAATGGACTTAAAAATATTTTTGGCTCAATTCACTTAAAATCTTATACACTGGCCTCCCCTTACCTGCAGGAGATATATCCTAAGACCCCAAGTATGCCTAAAACTGTGAACAGTACCAAACCAATATACTCATGTACTATGTTTTCACTATAGATACATACCTATGATAAAGTTTAATGTGTAGATCAACCATAGTAAGAGATCAGCAATAACTATTAATAAAATAGAAAAATTATAACAATATATTGTAATAAAAGTTATATAAATGTGATGTTTCTCTCTCACAAAATAGTAATATTTTGGGGTCACAGTTGACCTCAGGTAACTGAAACTGCTGAAAGTGAAATCAAGGATAAAGGGCCGAATGTACGTATGTTTCACTGCTTGATTAATGTTATCTGGACAGCATCCTCTCATTTCTATTTTAATATCCTTGTGAACTTCATGTCAGAAACTGGCTGGCTACCAGACAATTCCTTGCTTGCTCCCACCTGGATCTACAATTTCCTATGTCTTTTCTTCTCTATATATTCCACATAGTCAACAATTTTTCTCCATTTAGCCCTTTACTTTCTGCCAAGCTCCCTTTCTCTCCCACTTTCTTAGATTGACTCCTTATCCTACCTCTCCTTGGTCACCAATCTCTTTCTTTTCTACCTCTAACTTAGAAAGTTGTCCAACTTTTCCCACCCCACTGACCACACAAAACAGGGTTGCTTTGTTATGTGTGCATAAAAACATGTGTGTACACACATCAAGTGGCCTCTGAAGCATGGAGCAGTATAAGGAACCTTCCTTATAAAGAGAAATTAAGAGAAAAAATATTTAAGAAAAAACAACAATAAAGCACAGGAGCTACACTGAGCATCAATCCTTTTACTGGAAACTGTTTGCATGCTATTACTTTGTTCCCCAAATTACTTTTAAAAAATAATTAATGGTCATTATAGAAAACTCAGAAAACAAAGATAAGCAAGATGATTATGTTTGTGACTTAGAAAGATCACTCTGGAGACAGTGTAGAATAGAACAGGTAGGAGATGATGGCATAACCTAGACAAGGAAAAGTGAGGACCTTGACCTGAGGCATTAACTGTGGGAATGGAGAGATAGGGACTTATTTGAGAAATATTTAGGAAGCAGAACAGGCAGGATTTAAAATTCATCTGAAGAGGGAGGAGGGAAAAGGAATCCATAATGACAGCAAGATTCCCAGCTTAGATGATTTTGTAAATGATGAAGCCAAGTAAGGGAAGAAGGAAAAATAGCTTTTGTGAGAGAAGACAATGAATTTGGTTGGGCTACAAGCTGTATGACAAAGTCAAAGTAAATGAAAATAAATTGAAATGATCTCCAAATTCCCATTATATTTAGATTCTTTGATTCCAAATTAGTGAAGATTATACAACTACTTCATCATCTTTTAAAATTAAATTCTATTACTCATTAACTTCAATGTTCAAGAAGCTAACTACACCAGAGTAGAAAATAGGATAACTAGCATTCCCTGTCCAACTTTTCTATCTACATCAGCTTCTTCTGACCCAAAGTAAAGTAGTAATTAATGTGGGGTAGCCAGCATTGTAAACCAGATCTGCTTGGCTTCAAAACCCTTACCATTCCATTACACCATCAATTAAGATGCCTCTAGTTGAAACAGATATATCTTAAGACTTAACATAAACTCATTAAGCAGTATCACAACAAAGAAAAAAAAATGGAATAGAGGAAAGCAGACCAATTTTCCTGAAATACAGGGAGTTCAGTTAGGACTGTTTATTCAGAATTCAACTACAAATATGGTATTTTTTAAAACTATAGTTCTTTCTCTTTAAAATACCTAAAAATTAACAATAATTTTGAAAGGACTGGAGAATTCTGCTTTTGGCTAACATGGAGTAACAGGGACCACATTTGCCCTCCTGCCTGAGACAACCTCTCCACCCTCAACATCAATAACAACACCACAGAATATATGGGATAATGGTTTACAAGGCACTGGACATCAGGCAAAGGAGAGTAATCCCTGAGAGACAGGCAACAGATGAGGTGAGACCTGCGAATGTCTCAACTAATGCCTTAAAAGAATTTCTAGGCCAGAGCAAGGGAAGGGGAAACCAAGGCAGAGCCCAGCAATGTCCTTAAGTTGAGAAGGCAAGAGCTGAGGAGCGAACAAAAAGTCACAAGACATAGTGCCAGAGAAGGGAGAACTACCCACAGAGAGAACTCCAAAGATTTGCTGAGAGGTCCCCCGAACATTCAGGAGAGTACTGATTGGCACATGTATGAGGGAAAACTACCCAAGGCCAGAGAAAGAACCATCTGAGATGCTGAGAGAACAGTGCTTGCATATGGACAGGGATAGTGCCTGTTCCACTGGTCAGGCTAAAAACCTCAGAATTCATGGGACATTGGGAAGAGTACTCAGAAGTGGAAAATAATTAGACCCAGACTGAGCATTGCTCCAATCATAAAGGAAGATCCAAATGGATCAAACTATTTCCAAGCAACTTAACTGCATCCCAGAACAAAGCTCAAGAAAACCTAAAAAAACACAAAAATATGTGGTGTTCAAGGTAAAACTGGCAATATCTGGTATCCAATCAAAGACTGCCAGACACGTAAAGAAGCAGGAAAATATGATCACAACAGAGGAGAAACATCAGCCAGAACTGACAGAGATGCCTGACTTGACAGACATGTACATTAAAAGTTTTACAACTGTATTCTAGATGTGCAAAAAACTAAATAAAGACATGGAAGGTGAAAAAAAAGGTCCTAGTCAAGTTTACAGAGAAGAAAATGACAATGTATGAAAAATACACTGGAGGAGATTAAGGGTAGAGTAATGGGAGAAGAAAAGATTGGTGAACTTGAAAACACAGAAATAGTAATTATACAAACGAAACACAGTGAATAAAAGGAATTTCTATCTGTGGAAAAGAGCTGTGGGACAATTCAAACAGCGCAATACACATGTGACTGGAATCTCTGAAGAAGAGGAGAGAGGGGTAGGACAGAATTAGTTAGGAAACTGAAATTTTCCAAATTTCACAGATGCAAGCTCAATGAACACCAAACATAAGAATCATGAAGAAAACCACACAAAGGCACATCCTAATCACATTGTTTAAACCAGTGGTAAATGGAAAATCCTAAAAGCAGTCAGAGGAAAAGGGCACATTATTTATAAAGGAAAAAAGAAAAAGATGACAGCAGACTTCTTATCAGAAACAGTGCAAGTGAGAAGACAAGGAAGCAACTCCTTTAAAGTACTGAAGAAAAAAAAACAACTATTTTTTATAGTAGGTATTCTATAACTACTGCAAATATCTTTCTTTCTTTTTTTTTTTTTTTTTGAGTTGGAGTCTCACTCTGTCACCCAGACTGGAGTGCCGTGGCCGTTCCAGGCCACTGCAGCCTCGACCTGCTGGGCTCCAGTGATCCTTCTGCCCTAGCCTTCCAAGTAGCTGGAATTACAGGCATGTGCTACCACGCCCGGCTAATTTTTTGATTTATTGTAGAGATGATGTCTCGCCAAGATGATGTCTCGAACCCGCGGGCTCAGGCAATCCACTCACCTCGGCCTCCCAAAGCACGGGATTACAGGCTGAGCCACCGAGACCGACTGCAAATATCTTTTAAAGACATCAAGAAAAGTCAAGTGTTGAAAATCCAAAAATAAATCAAAAATTAAAAAAACAAAAGAACAAAGACAAAATAAAGACAAACATACAAAACTGAGAGAATTTATCTCTAGCAGAATTTCACTACAAGAAACACTGAAGAAGATCCTTCACAAAAAAGGAAAATGACAAGATAAAAATATGTATCTATACAAAGGAATGAAGATGAAAATGTTCATCTATACATAGGAATGTGGAAATGGTAACTATACTGGTAAATATATACAAGGTTTAAAAAATATTAAAATCTCTTGAAAAAGATAACTGGTTAAAAAAATAAAAACAATGTATTGTGCTTTATAAAATAGGTATAAGTAAAACAAACAAAACTGAGAGAACATAAAGACCAGGAGGAGCAAAATAGAAGTATATCATCACAATATTCTAATATTATATACGAAGTGGTAAATAGTACTTGAAGGTAAACTGTGTAAGTTAAAAATGTGCACATCAATGTTCATAGCAACTTATGTACAACAGTCAAAACCTAAAACCAACCCAAATGCTCAACAGGTGAATGAATAAGCAAACTGAGGTATATTCATACAATAGAATAATACCTACAATAAAAAAGATATATTGATAAAAATAATAAAATTGATGAATCCCAAAATAATCATACCAAGAGAAAGAAGCTAGACCAAAAGAGAGTGCATCCTGAATAATTACATTTCTATAAAACTCCAGAAGATATAAACTGTCCTATAGTGACAAAAACCAGATGAGTAGTTGCCTGGATGTAGGCTGGGGCAAGAGAGTTACAGAAAGGGTACAAAGGAACCTTTGGAAGTGTGAATATTTTGATTGTGGTGATGGTTTCACCAACATGTATATCAAAACACATGAAATCATACACAACATGTGCAATATTATGTGTATGAATTATTCCTCAATAAAGCTGTTTATTTAAAAAAAATTCTAGACTAAATTTAGGTTAAAAACCAAAAATGCTTAGATACCTACAGTGTTCTGGGCTCCACAGAGTAAAACTAAATATTTTAGGACCCACATATTTAAAATTAAAATAAGTAAATAAATTAAAACAAGGAAGAGCTCTGACGGAGACTATTCCAACCAGAATTAAAACATACACATAGTCTCTATAGTTAAACATTGCAGTTTTGGCATGTGACTGGACAAACAGATCAAAGAAATAGAATGAGAAGTTCAGAAACAGACTCAACTACATATAAAAATCAAGCATACAATAAAAGTGATATGTCAAGACAATGGAGCAAGCTAGTAATTTGCAGCAAATGGTGTTGGGACAGCCAAATAGTCATTTAGAAAAATATAACATGAGAATCATTCCTTATAGCAGAGAAAAGAATAAACCTCAGTTAGATCAGAGGTCTAAATGCAAAAAACCGAAGCTATACAAGTCCTAGAAGAAAACATGAGTGAATTCCCCTTTAACTCTGGAATAGAGAAAGCCTTTCTGTTTATGACTCAAAATGCAGGGGCAATAAAAGAAAAAGATTAATAAATAAGTAAAAAAAGAAAGCTATTGTTAATGGAATATCTATTATTTTTAAGGGTTAGAATGGATCACAGAGACTAAGTAACCAAATACTGTCTTATTATAGATAAAGCAAGTCCCAGAAAGGTTTGGTTACTTGCCTGAGGTCTTACATCTACAGTGAATCCCTTACTAAATTGTAAGACCCACAATAACAGAGCTTGTGTTATTTAGGTCACTACTGTATCTCCAATCCCTAGTACAATGCCTGGGACTCAGCTGGAGTTCAGTAAATGTTTGTTGACTGATCTCTTCCATGAAACGAAAAGTAAAAAGGAAGATAAAAAGAAAGAAAATCTCCTTTGCGAGATGACTGAAAGTTTCTCCTTACCATTGATTCTCCAATCTCTTTAACACGGAAAAGAGAATTAAGTAGTACCTTTATCATCATAAATACAAGGAAATCAGAAATCCATAATTTTTAGCTTACTGGATATTTGATTATATCCTAATTATTATACCTGCACATGCATGTTTATTGCAGCACTATGCACAATAGTAAAAACATGGAACTGTGCTGCCCATCGAAAGGGGACTGGATAAAAAAAAAAAATGTAGTCATATACCCGATGGAATACTATGCAGCCATAAAGAAGGACAAAATTATGAACTTTGCAGCAACGTTGATTGATTTAGAGTCTATCACACTCCGTGCTCTATCACAGAAACAAAGAACTGAGTACCACATGTTCTCACTCGTAAGTGGACTCTGAGCATCTGGCATAATACTACTAGAAAGGGATTGGTAGTAGTGGGATACTGCCAGGGGGTGCAGGGGAGCACATAACATTAATAAGGTGCCTGATCCTAATCCAGGTGAAGTGAAGTCCAATGGGAGGCCCAAACTTCATTTGTAAGTAAACCACTTATGCACTCAATCCTGATCGTACCCCACATCTTTAAAATAAAATTTAAAAATTTCTAACTCACATAACCGACTCTTAAATGAGCAGAAAAATTAACAGAAAATACCCCATTCATGCAGATTAGTGACCTTTTC
This sequence comes from Carlito syrichta, assembly GCF_000164805.1. Lineage (NCBI taxonomy): Eukaryota > Metazoa > Chordata > Mammalia > Primates > Tarsiidae > Carlito > Carlito syrichta. Next base: position 31,759 of record NW_007233059.1, read on the forward strand.
ATTTTAAAAAAAATAAAGGAAAATGCTTACCAAAAATTTCTCCATTTTTGGCATATTCTGTCACAAGGTACAACATACTTTTGGTCTCCATTACCTATTGACAAATAATTTCATATTAGTCTAACAACATTCTATGGAGTTACCTACATTGAAACTACTAAAAAAGATTCAGAGTTATGAACAATTCAGAAGATGGCTAAGTTTACAAGCCTGACAATATTCTTATGCTAGCATTTTTGTAAAAATCTAGATCTTTGTATTTCTGAGTGTGATCTACAGACCAGGAGTAGCAAAACTGCGCCAGTGCCTATTAGAAATGCAGAATCTCAGGCCCTACCACAGATGCACTGAATTTGAATTACATTTTATTTTATTTTATTTATTTATTTTTTTGAGTTGGAGTCTCACTCTGTCGCCCAGACCAGAGTGCAGTGTCTGCTCCCGGCCACCGCAGCCTTGACCTGCTGGGCTCCAGTGATCCTTCCGCCTCAGCCTTCCAAGAAGCTGGAACTACAGGCGCGCGCTACCATGCCTGGCTGATTTTTGATTTTTATTGTAGAGATGAGGTCTCGCCAAGTTGCCCAGGTGAGTCTCAAACCCACAGGCTCAGGCAATTCACTCACCTCAGCCTCCCAAGGCACGGGATTACAGACTGAGCCACGGAGCCCAGGTTGAATTTACATTTTAACAAAATCACCAGGTGATTTTTATGCACACTGAAGTTTGAGAAGTACTAATATAGATAATAGGAGTTTTGAAGATCAACTTTTCAACACCTCCTCACTGACTTTTCTAGCCCTGTGTTATCATGGTAGACACTAATTAAGAATAATAAAATAGAAGCATTTGGTTTATCTGGCCTGTAGTTTAGCTAATCTGGCACAATGTGATGTTCTTCCTACTGTACTTTAATATTGTTACAAAGTACTATAATTTAAAAACATTGTTCATAAGCTTCATATTCATGACTTATTGTGATATATTTTTTATTTACTTTTTCTAGGTTCAGGAAGGAAGGGTATAATTATCACAAATTTGATTTTCCAAACTCTACTAAACAGATGTCTATTTAGAAAAGAAATGAATGTTTAGATTCGAGATAAGTGATTTTTAGACTGCTTCTCTGTAGCACTCTAACTGCTATCTACTGAATGGCTGGAAATTAATTTTGTTCTAAGATGCAGATTTAGGACTATTTCCCATCATGCTAGAAAACTAACAGCTACCTATAATTTGGGCCTAAACAAATCAAATAGTAGATCAACGTTAACCAATAATTTAGTTCAAATAAAGATGGAATTATCATATGAATCATGGTAGTTTCATTCTCAGTTTAGCTTAAGGGGCATCAAAGACTTTGAAGAATATTATTAGTTTCTTAGAAATATCTTACTTAGAAATTTTTTTAAAAGCTTAATGGGAGAAATTTATTTATTTATTTATTTTATTTTTTGAGTTGCAGTCTCACTCTGTCGCCCAGACTGGAGTACAGTGGCACGCTCCCGGCCACCACAGCCTTGACCTGCTGGACTACGGTGATCCTTCCGCCTCAGCCTTTCAAGTAGCTGGAACTACAGGCGTATGCTACCACGCCTGGCTAATTTTTTTACTTATTGTAGCGATGGGGGTCTCTGTGGCGCAATTGGTTAGCGCGTTTGGTTGTTAACAGAAATTTATTTTTTAAGAGATAAGATCTCACTACGTGGCCCAGGCTGGAATGAGGTAGCTACTCAGAGATGTGATCATTGTGCACTACAGACTCAAACTTTTGGGGTCAAGTGAACCTCATGCCTCAGACCCTCCGAGTACAGGGTGGCTAATCTGACATAAATTTGACCAAAGAGGGCTTTATAGTTTTAGAATTTTTAGGAAATGTTTGGAGCGGCACATTATAGTCTCTCATTCTTAGGAGGCATATTATAAGCCACTAGTCTCCACATGTTTTAGCTGCAAATCTCTATCAATAAAAGTTATTTAATGCCTACCTAGCACGATGTTATACACCTACAGCCCCAGTTACTTGAAGGCTACGGTGGAAGGATTCCTTGAGCCTAGGAGTTCAAGCCAGCCTGGGCAACATTGTGACACCCTGTGATAAGGGACGAGAAGAGAAGGGAAAGGAAGAAAAGAGAAGAAAGGGGCAAAGGGTGAAAGAAGGAAAAAGGAATGAGAAAAAGGAGGAAAGAGGGAAAGGAAAGAAACAGGATCTCTATGGGGATCCACTGGAAAAAAAGATGTGTGGTCAAATATCTATGTACATATGTATGAATGTGTGTGTGTGTGTGTGTGTATAGACATACACTCAGACACACAAGCACCACTGTATACATATATTATAAAATGCATATAAGACAAATATAAACAATAACCATAACTAGAAATTGTAATATTTTCTTCTTATGCTCCCAGGGACATCTGTGCTAATCAATTTGAGGACACACAGTAATGTGCTAATAAACCAGCTCTATGAGGAAATAAAAGGCCCTAATTTGAAAGTTGATTTCTATGATGTAAATATTCCCACCAATGATGATTTTGAGCTATTTACATGATGTTAATTGTCTCGCAAAACTTCTGAAAATTTAGCAATCAGTTCTCAATGAGCCAGCACAGAACAAGTCCAGCACACCAAGGGTGTACACATCATTTCTGGAGATCAAAGTCATAGACCAGAATTCTGGAACATTTCAGTTTAAAAGTGTTTCCCAAAAGAAAAATTCTACATACTAATGAATTAAAGTTTTTAAATTGTTTTGTATTCTTCTTTTTTTTTTTTTTTTTTTTGAGTCAAGAGTCTCACTGTCACCCAGGCTGGAGTACAGTGGCATGCTCATAGCCACTGCAGCCTCGACCTGCTGGGCTCAGGCAATTCTTCTACCTCAGCCTTCCAAGAAGCTGGAACCATTCCTGGCTAATTTTTTTATTTATTGTAGAGACAAGGTCTCACCAAGTTGCCCTGGCTAGTCTTGAACCCGTGGGCTCAGGCAATCCTCTTGCTTGTGCCTCCCAAAGTGCTGGGAAAACAGGTGTGAGCCACCATGCTCACCTTGTATTATCATTCTTAAACATGAATTACTCCTTAAAAAAATCTAAGAAAATGTTCCTCTTAAAAAACATGGCTTACACTTAAAATGGGTACAATTTATTTTATACAAATTATCTTAATAAAGTTATGTTTCTTAAAAAAAAATAGCTCAGATACTTTGATAAAATAAGTAAAAAAAAGATGTACTAGGTATTACAAAGTATATAACTGAGTAATATGCTATTTTAGCTTTTGTAGTTCATGAAACATAATGTTTTTTAAATAAGCAAAGTGGTTGTATCCTCATTCATTACCACCACCAAAACCCAGCAGGTTTAAGCAGGGTATCATAAAACCATGATTGCAAACTTTTAAAATAACTAGTAATCTGAGAGACAATTTAAAATTAAGCTACTAGTTTTTGATTTCTGAATTTTTATTTAAAAATAATACACAAAAATGGATGTACTAGACTTAATAAAAGTATATGTATCCTTTTGTGAATTAGAAAAACTACTATGAAAGAAAAATCATGAAGCAAAATAAAGAACAGAATGTGGGATGTATGAAGATGACGTAAGGCTAAGTCATACCTGATAAAGTTTAATTATGTGAGGGTGGTCTAACATTTTCATTATTTGTACTTCTCGGTAGATTTTCTCAAGGTTCACTGCATCCAGCTGAGACTTATCTATTATTTTTATCGCCACCTGCATCCCAGAACACAAATAAATACAATTAGTATACAATGGTTATCATTTTCCAGTTAAGAATTCTGTCAATAAATGACATCTGAGACTCTGCCCGTAGGTTCCTTTTGACACTGATGATGGCTTTAAATTCAATGGTTAGTCATTCAACAAATATTTCTTAAACTCTTACCATATATAAGGTACTATGGTAGATTCTGTTTGGCAGTGTTTTTCGTGTGTTATGAAGAATAACTCTGCAAAGTTTGTAAAATAAAACATGTTTCTCTTTCAGTACAACTATAATACCATCCTACTTCATCTATAAACTGAATAAAAGTACCATAAAACGAATAGTTGTTTCAATTAGTTATCATCCCACTGTAAAGCACCTATAAGCAAACGCTCAGCCAAGTAGAAGACAGTTTAGAAGATAGTTTCTGTTGTACTCAAAATCCATTTTTCAAGAAAAGCAATAGGTTCTAAAGAGTATAGACACAGTCAGATGCAGAGGCTAAAGCCTGTAATCACAGCACTTTGGGAGGCAGAGGTGAGAGGATTGTCTGAGTCCAGGGGTTCGAGAGCAGCCTGGGCAACTTGATAAGACCTCATCTCTACAATAATCAAAAATTAGCCGGGCATGGTAGCATGCACCAAGTAGTTCCGGCTACTCGGAAGGCTGAGGCAGAAGGATCGCCTGGGCCCAGCAGGTTGACGCTGGGGTGGCCACGAGCATCCCACTGCACTTGAATATAAAGTATTAAAACTCAACTATGCGAAAAAGTACCAATTTAATTAAATTTTATTTTAAAAATCAACATGCAAAAACTGAAATGTTAGTAATTACATTAAATTGTACCTTTCTAAAAGGAATTTTATTTCAGAAAATGGATAGGAACCCCCAAAATTTCAAGGTTAATAATTTGGAGGAACTACATTTGAAGATGGACGACAAGGTAGTCAGAAATAAGCAATCATACACTTTGTCATACAACTAAAAATAACTAATTTTTTTCAGTGAGTAGGTATTTGGTTCGGAAAGAATGCATTCTGATTTAAATAAAAAATTTCTGATAACTGGAAATTACCCAAATTCAATTACAAAGTTTTGGAAAGAAGCTCTAAAATGTATTTCACATTCTATCCAAAAGTACTATAAATGTAATTTAGCCTCAAGTTGTTGTTTCAGGGCAACTTTTAATATCAACTAGGGTGTGTGCTACAATATAATAGTCTAATACTCCCAAAAGGCATCCAAAGAAAGAGGACTCAGTTTGTCATTCACTTAATTCCCTCAGTCTTCTGTTCATACAGTTACAGTTGACCCTTAACAACACAGGTTTGAACTTCAAAGGTCCACTTAATAGACGAATTTTCTTTCACCCCTGAAACAGCAAGACCAACCCCTCCACTTCCTCTTCCTCCTTGGCCTACTTAATGTGAAGACCACGAAGATGAAGATCTTTATAATGATCCACTTTCACTTAATGAATAGTAAATATAATTTCTCTTCCTTATGATTTTCTTATTTTCTTTTTTCTAGCTTTATTGTAAGAATACAGTATATAACGCATATACCATACAAAATATGTTTTAATCAACTCTTTGTTATTGGTAAGGCTTCTGGTCAATAGTAGACTTAGTAATTAAGTTTTTTGGGAGTCAGATTTTTAACTATGCAAGGAGTTGACACCTCTAACCCCTACCCTGTTCAAGAGTCCACTGCAATTTTTTCTTCTTCTTTCCTTATGTCTGCTGTGTCCTTGCTGTTATCTCTGAAAGTCCTATTTTAAGGTTTATTGCTTACTCTATTTCTAACTTGCTGTCCACAGCTTGTTTCCTGATTTGAATTAATTGTAATCTGCAGAACAACCCAGCTTTCCAGAGGAAATCGAATTACTAAACATAATGTGTAAAATTAAATTTATTGCCTAAGAATAAAAGGAGCTGTTCCTTGTCTAGGCAGTAAAATACATAAATCCTGTGATAGCTATTTTTATTGTTTGGTGGTATTTTAATTATTACCATAATCAAAATAGTCTAGGAAGTAAAAGGTGTGAAATTTTTAATGCTAGATAAGCAGACTGAATAATACTGTACTTGCTAACAGAAATATTATTGGACCACCTCAAACTAAACACATTTAAAGAAACACCCCTTCAATTAAGAATATGAGAGAATCCAGTATAATCAGTTACTTTGGAAACTTTGGGTAAAAGCTGCCACATAAATGGATGTGTATAATTGAATATCCTCGATATTCCTTAGAAAGGTAATGTGGAGTTTCACCAACAAGCATATTTTTTTTTTTTTTTGAGTTGGAGTCACTCTGTCGCCCAGACTGGAGTGCAGTGGCCGTTCCCGGTCACCGCAGCCTTGACCTGCTGGGCTCCGGCAATCCTTCTGCCTCAGCCTTCCAAGTAGCCGGAATTACAGGCATGCACTACCACGCCCAGCTGATATTTTTAATTTATTGTAGAGATGAGGTCTCGCTGCCCAGGCGGGTCTCGAACCTGCGGACTCAGGCAATCCACTCACCTCAGCCTCCCAAAGGCGCAGGATTACAGGCTGAGCCACCGAGCCCGGCTCAACAAGCATATTTTAAAGAAAATGTCTTATCCTGCAATCTCTGTAAAGTCTAGATACCAGCATCCTCCACCCAAAAAAAAGATTTTATAATGAGATAGGTCACACCTCTAATAAATAGAAAGAGTTGGAAGGAAAGGAATCACGGTTTTTAAGAACTCAGCATGATTACTGCCATGAGACAATTTTATATTGCATACAGCCTGAACATCATATGTAATGTTGACGAAAGAGTTTGGGTACTAAATACCAATTAAAGCAAGGTAATACCCCGAGACAGTTCTCTCTTTATACTCTTTTTAGAACTTTGGCCTGAACAATGAAGTGAAAAAATATATATATATATTAAAAAGTACTAATATGTGAATTATCTAATTAAACTTCAAGAATAAAAATTACAGATCTCATTAACTTTTCTCAACAAAAAAAATTCTCAAATCACATAATTTTCTCTTTAATTTTGGGTCACACACAGATGCTATCCACCTATCTATGACTACAAATACTGTGTATTTATGTATATCTTTACATTGTTACTGTTTGTAAGGCTGCTATAAGAGGATTATGCTTCTCTAAAGAAAAAGTTGAACGTGGGTTTCATGTTCTTTGTAATAGTAAGGGGTAGCCTAACTGCTTTAAAGTAGATCCTAAAACATGATGATTCAAGCTCAACAGAAGTTTATCTCTTGCTCACGCAACAGAACTGGAAAGGTGAAGTTAGCAGGCATACAACATTCAAAGAGGTTTTACTATCCTTAACATGGCTTTCACAGTTAACCTGAAGATGGTCTCCATTCCTGCCAAACAGAAGGAAAAAAGAGCTGGAAGGCACCATTGTGGGAGGTTTTCATGGGTCAGGCCTGGAAATGGTGCATATCATTTCTGTTCATCTCATTAGTTAGAACTCAGTCACATGGACCATCCCTATCTGCAAGGGAGGCAGACAAACAGCCCAGTTGTAGGTCCAGAAAAGAGGAAGCAGTGGGTCTTTTGGCGATCAGCTAGCAGTCTCTGCCATTCTTCCAGGTAGTTTCTTGACGACGAAGCTCTTTACCAAGTACTTCCCAATAATATATGTAATGATAATAATGGCGATGACGCCTTTTACAACTGCACTGCACTTTTAATAATTTTATAAGATACTTTAATATACTTTATCTCATGTACTTCTCAATTCTGTGAAGTAAATGGAACCACTAGTATACCCATGAATCAAGCAAACTGAGGTTCAAAAGATGTCACATAATCTACAAAGCTCCTAAAGCTCTAATGAATTAAGGGGGAAAAACCCTAGGTCTTCTAACTCCATGGTCAATCTTTTGACGAATTAAAATAGTCTATTCGTCACACATATACTGAGCACCTGTTGTGTGCCAGCTATTATACCTGGGATCCAAAAGTGAATGAGATTTGAATCCTACCCTCAAGTAACTCATTAAGTCTGGGAGAACAAAATGAACAAATTTTATGAACAACAATAACGAAATCTGTATTTTGGGATATCCTCAATAGTGTGCTTAAAATCTCCAATTTACAAAATGGTTGTGTTCTAACAGTTCATCTTCAGGATATGTATGAAATTAGAATAGAAGGAATATTTTTCTGTCATCAAGTAAATGATTCTATTATCTACATGACGCTATCATCACATAAATGATAGAAACAAAATGATGATAGGACAAAAGAAAGGTTTCCTCTACAACTCTGGAGGGCATATAGGGTTAACTGGAATAATTACTGTCAAACTAAGTCCCATGTAAATAGTAGCAATACTGAATATTCAACTTCAGAAACACTCACAGAAATGTAAATTAAAGACAATAAAATACCACTTTCACTTATGTTTACAAAGATTTAAAAATAAGTACCCTTGTAAGTTAAGGTTAACTGAGATAGCTATTTTTATATATTGTTGATAGGAATATAATATAGCTTTTAGTTTTTTCTGGAAAGTAATATGGTAGTCCTTATTAAGAATCTTAAAAATCATCCCATTTAGCCTAAAGGTTCTTCTTACAAGAAATTATTTGAAGGAAATATTCTGAAATGATGACAAAGATTTACATGTAAATATATTCAATGAAGTATTAGAATAGTAGGATATCAGTGCAGTATCAACACAAAGTACATGTAGAAAAAAGAACAGGAAAAACTAGTTACAAATATGACAAAGATGTTATCAGGGTAAAAAGATCGTGGATTGTCTTATTTTCCTGCTCCATACTTTTCTGTAAATGTTTCTTCAGTGAGCACGTATTACTTTTCTAATCTGAAAAAAACCCAGAAAAATAAATGCCGTTATTATCATAAATGTTAGCTTCTCCAACTGTGAAATATTAGTTGTTTTCCTTTTCTCATTTTTTAAAATTCTCTAGAAAATGGTGATATTATTTTATGATTTAGGTATTAATTAAAAAGACCATATGTAGAAATGGTTCCAACAATGTTAAATTTTTAAAAATATATATGAAAGTAACAACTATGGAAAATACAAATTTGCAAGGACAAGAATTACATGTAAGAGTAGAAGTAAAAAAAGTGTTAAACTATGAACAAAAATAATTTTTTTTTAATTTTTCAAATTGTTAATGTCATCCTGTTTTTTTGATAATTTTAGAAAGAAATTTCACTTTTCATAAAATTAATATTAATCTCATGCAAAAGAAACCATGCATACAAAAGTAGCTTTGGGTTCTATAAATTCATTTTGGGGGCTTTATAAGGAAGTTACACAAAAAGAACTATTCCTCTATTAACAAATCAGAAGGGACTAACTTGTTTGTTGTTTCATATACTATTTGCTTCAGTGCTATTTATTAATAAGATACTGATTCTACACTCTCCTCCTGAAGTACTAAGTAGCATTAGCCCTACCATACAAATCAATCTTTGATATTAAAAAACAACAACACGCTTTTCAACTTATACAACAAATCACTGGTGGGATTACAACCTAGCAGCCTACTGTTTGACTGAAAAGTGAGTATGAGCTGGGCTCGGTGGCTCAGCCTGTAATCCCGTGCTTTGGGAGGCTGAAGTGAGTGGATTGCCTGAGCCCCGGGTTTGAGACCTGCCTGGGCAACTTGGCGAGACCTCATCTCTACAATAAATCAAAAAATTAGCCAGGCGTGGTAGCACGCTACTTGGAAGGCTGAGACGGAAGCATCGCCGGATCCCAGCAGGTCGAGGCTGCGGTGGCTGGGAGCGGCCACTGCACTCCAGTCTGGGCAACAGAGTAAGACTCCGACTCAAAAAAAAAAAAAAAAAAAAGAAAGAAAAGTGAGTATGACTGAGTGGTCTACAAAGAAAGGATTTCTGAAATCAGTAGTAAAACTGACATGGAATTCTCTAGTAAGTCTCTAAGAAGAAATAAAAATTAGACTTTTTCCAATGTAAATTTGATTTTTTAAATGAAGGTATTTAAATAAGATACATTCTTGAGTATTTACTTAATTTGACTATTATAACAATGGTAAGAAAAACAGATGAGAGGGAAGGTAAATGGCCCTATGCTTTCATAGCACTAAAAATTAAACTGAGAACTTTTAAGACTATAAAAGAAGGCATTAAAAAATAATCTTCCACCTTAAAATGTATAAACAAATCAACAAAAAAGACAATGCAAATTAAATGGGTCAAAAAGTTTACAAAAGAAATGTAAGCAATCATCATATAAGACTGTACAAAGTAATCAAAGAAGTGCAAATTAAAATAAAAAATTGTGTGAATTAAAAAATAGAAAAAATTTTTAAAATAGCAAAGGATATTACTTTCCTCTATCAAACTGGCAAAGATTTAGAAAATAATATTCTTGGGAAATGTGTGACCTTCCTGGTGAAAATTAATGGGTATTCCTTTTCTGGAGGGTAATTTGGTATCCCACACCATGAGATATGCAATGAACATACTCTTTGACCCACAGATTCCATTGCTAAGGAGTTACGCCGAGGACATAACGAAATACATGCATAAAGAGGTACAAGGAGGAATGCTCTCTGAAGCATTATTTTAGAAAGAGAGACAGTGAAAGAGAGAAAGAAGCTAAATTTTCAATAATAGGAAACAGATTAAATAAGATATAGGCAATTATATGCAAGAAACTTGGAGAAATGTTAATAACACGTTATGTAAAAACATAGATTATATATACACAGATGACATGAAATTTATTAAATACATATCAAATATATGTGGGTAACTAAGGAGATATGAACCAAATAGTGACATCAATTATCTCTGGGTCTGGATTTTCTTCTTTAGGGTTTTCAACATTGTCTACAATGAACATGCACAACTTCTGTAACTGGCGGGGGGAACCACATAAATACTATGTTTACTTTAAAGAAGAACTTAAAACAAGTTTTAGTATTGCTTTTCAGTTTAATTCATCCAATATTCATTTCTTAATATATTTAAAGCATTTAAAAATGTTTTTTAAAATGAACAGACCCTGATGAAATTCCCAAGTTTAATTGTCTTTCAAGTCTTCTAATAATCTCAAACTGGATATGTACTTTTCTTTTTCAAGGATGGGAAAATATTCTTCACAAATGTTCTATATATAGAAACTTGTACATAAATAATTTATTTCAAAAAAATAGAGGTTGAAGGTAGGAGAACTACTAGGTACACTAAACAGGAAAGAAAGATATCTTAATGAATTCTAGAATACTTTTGCCACGAAGGTAATGAATTTGCAATCAGCAGTGGGTCATAAATCAAATGTCATCATGTGAATCCAAGAAGAAAAGCCAGTTTCAGTTATTTCCAAATAAATGTTTGCTTAATTGCCTGGTACTGAGATAGAATTTCCCAAAGGATTTAAAATCAGAACACATAAAACTCTGCTAAAGTTAAAAATTTCTACAGAACACAAAAATTTACACAACTCTAATTTTGCATGTTTGTTCTCTCCCAAAAATATTTTGAACAATATTTTGCAGAATAATTTGACAAATACTATTTTGTCTGGGATGCCAAGAAACTAGAGAACAATTCTAAGAAAACATATATATTTCATGACAAATACAATTTTTATTTCAACACACAATTAAAGATACATAGGGCTAGATACAAATATTAGTGATTAAGTTATTTGGTGACAGGTCCTTCTGTTGCAACATTGTACAGCAAGATTTAAGATCAAGGTTACTGAGAGGAATCTCACAATTTTAAAGAAAATATAAAATTCAAATGTATTTTAAAAATGAGTTATCTTCAAGAAACATTGTAATCAGGGCGCAAATGCCCTTCTCTTGTTTCTACCCTTCCTATAAAAGTTCAATTTTGATACTTTATTTTGAAAAGCTCTAAAAACTAAAATAACTTACTTCTTAAGGTAGTAAAGAATTATACCTAGCCGGGCTCGGTGGCTCAGCCTGTAATCCCGTGCCTTTGGGAGGCTGAGGTGAGTGGACTGCCTGAGCCCGCGGGTTCAAGACCCGCCTGGGCAGTGAGACCTCATCTCTACAATAAATCAAAAAATCAGTCGGGTGTGGTAGCGCATGCCTGTAATTTCAGCTACTTGGAAGGCTGAGGTTGAAGGATCGCTGGAGCCCAGCAGGTTGAGGCTGCAGTGGCCGGGAGCAGCCACTGCACTCCAGTCTGGGTGACAGAGTGAGACTCCAAGTCAAAAAAAAAAAAAGAATTATACCTAACTACAAAAGCCCCAAAATGCATAGTAAGCTTTTCAGTGAACAAAAGCAGTATTCAGAATGTCCTTGATATCAGTTTTGCATTCCAGGTTCTCTTAAGGATAAGTAAGCAGCCTAACACCTGAATGCCATTTTAACAAAGTAATTTTCAGAATCTCTGTGAAATATCTTTAAAATTCCATGGACCATACTTTTTTTTTTTGAGTCGAGGTCTCACTTTGTCACCCAGACTGGATGGAGCGCAGTGGCATAATCACAGTTCACTGCAGCCGTGGCTTTCTGGATTCAGATGCTTCTCCCACTTTGGCTTCCTGAGTAGCTGGGCTACAGGCACATGCCACCATGTCTGGCTAATATTTTGATTTTTTGTAGAGACAAGGTCCCACTATGTTGTCCAGGCTGGTCTTGAGCTCCTGGGCTCAAGCTATCCTCCCAACTCAGCCTCCCAAGTGCTGGGATTACAGACGTGAGCCACCCGTGCCCAGTTGGGCATACATTTATGTGCTCTTTAGCTAAGCAATACAAAAGGTATGATACTAAGGAAAAGTCAGTTACCTATTATAGAAAAGGTCTGAATATAACTAAAGATGATTTTCTCTGGGTAGTGATATTATGGATAACTCTTTTCATTTATCTGTACTCTTTAATTTTTCAATAATATATATGATAGATTTGGTAATAAAAATGTACTGTTCTTTAATGTAAAAATAAAATACCTTCTCAGTTCCTCTTCCCTAAAAAAATATAGAGTGCAGACACAGAGTTATATTCACAAAAATGTTCACTGCAAATTATTTACTGTAAGAGAAAACTGGAAACTATATAATATTCAAAAATAAGGAAATCGTTAAGTAAAATGAGATTCATCACAAGGCAGAAAACTATGCAACTAATAAAAATGTTTTATAAAATTATACAAAATAAGCAAAATGCTTAGGTTTAATATTAAATGGTAAAAAGAACATAACATATATGTGTACTATGTGCTTTCATCTATGGAAAAATGCATTCAAATAAAATGACTAGTGGAATTGCCATATTGTTATTGCCATAATGTTAAGAATGGTTTATTTCCATTGGTGGAAGAATTATACATGTACTTTTTTGTGCACTATACTGCTATATTTTTACAGTAAGACACTATTTCTCTCATTCCTTCTTTCTTCTCTTCCTTCCTCCCTCAACAAGAAAGGAATTATTTCTTTTTTCTTTCTTTTTTTTTTTTTTGAGTTAGAGTCTAACTCTGACACCCAGGCTGGAGTTCAGTGGCCCAATCATGGACATACAGCCTCATCCTGCTGGGCTCAGGCGATCTTTCCACCTCAGCCCTCCAAGTAGATGCAACTACCTACAGGTGTGCTACCACACCCAGCTATTTTATTTTATTTCTTTTATAACCAGGTCTTGCCAAGTTGCTCAGGCTGATCTGGGGCAATCCTCTCATCTATGCCTTCTAAAGTGCTGGGATTACAGGCTTGAGCCACCACGCCCAGCTGGACCTATTTCTTCAATAGTCAGAAAACAAAAAAATTTAAGAGCAAAGTGGCTTTTCTAGAATTTTACTTAAGGGGTGAAAAACTAGCTATACAATTAACTAAAAGGAAAAAGTTATTTCCCAGTAGAGTATAATATTAATAAAACACTACTCAAGGACACTCACAGAATAGCAACTGGCAACCACTACTGCCTAAAATAGTCTAACAGCTTAAATGCAAGTATTCTTTTCCCATTATGCTAATTTTATAAAATTATCTTCTCTAATTCATAAACCACAAACCAATACTACTAACCTTTTATGAATTATATTAAGAAACTGGATTCTACCACCACCTGTCTTCCCTTTTGTGTGCAAAATTCACATAGAGATCTAACATAAGAATTCGCTTCAGATGATGAGGTAATTATATTTCTTAAACAATGTTAGGCTATTTGACAGATTAGACCAAAATGAAGATATCTTTTGTCTACTAATTTTTTTTTTTTTTTTTCTAAAAGGGAAAGCAGACTCGGATCTCCCAAGGTCTGTAGAAAATACATCATTTCTGAGTGACACAGAACAAGACTTAAAAGTGCCAATTAAAAATAAAAAGGTCCAGCTGTTCATCACATAGATGTCTAAACTAAGTCCTAAAACCTGCCCCAGGATCAAACTTGAAGAAAAAGGACCTACCTCTAAGTTTTAAAACAAACAAATTCATATCGATGTTAAAGCATATAATATGAAGAAACTTATAAGCAGTAAGTATAATCATATTTTGCTGATATTAATCTTTATACCATATTAATTATTTTCACTATAATTACTGCATATTCAGCCATGAGAGCCTAAAATAATTCAAAGCAATATTTTTCACTAAATATCTCACAGTTTTTAGGGTAGCTGTATTTACCAAAAACACTAAAATCTAGTGAATAAAGATAAATACAGTTGTGGGGAAAAAAGTCCTCACTGTTATCTGTCCCTTTGCTCAACAATTCTTAATGCAAATTACCTGTAAGAAATCACAGCACAACTTTACAAACTAGAGCTCTACAGGACTTTTCTGTTTAGTGATCACCTTGCCATTTCCCTCACCCTCTCTACCTCAGTATCTCCAATCACACCAAATTACCACAAACACACTCACCATCTTCAATTAACACTTCTTTTGAGATGTTAACGACAGCTTCTTTAGAAAAGCACGGGAGAGGACTCTGTGGACTAAGCTTTTAACTTAAATCATTTTACACATATATATGCACATAATTTAGGATGTGAGTGTTCTTTCAAGATCTCACTGGTGCTTTCAATGACAAATGCTCACTATTTGACAGCCGAACGAGGAGGATATTACTCCGCAGTGCCCCCTAGCCCTCTAACATTTGTTAGTTTAAAAGGGACACCATTTGAATTCCCAACCTCAAGAGAAAGTGGCAGTTACTATCACCTCCACTTAAGCGACTCTTAAATAGATATTGTATCAATTAAATTTGACCGGATAAATAACAGCTAACTTAACTAAATCATGCTGATAATCCCAGTAAAAGCTGTGGAGAAAAAAATACTGTGAACTGATGAGTGTGGAATTCAACCACATAATATACTATACAGTTCAAAAGTTCCGTAGCACCTCTCTTACAATTTGATTTTTAGGCAGTCACTACGCATTTAAAATGCCTTCTTTTTATGTAACGTAAAGGGAAATGGCATGGCATTAGGCCATGGTCTTTAGGGGAACTGAACTAATTTCTTCATTTTTAAATATGCTGGGATCAGATTAAGCTAGGCAAAGACTCAGTTATGTCACTATCGTCAGAGGATCATTACCATCACAAACAATCTAAATTGTTAACACTGGTAAATGTGTGAGCGGAAAGTATATGACCTTGGTCCCGCTGCTAAAAAAATAAGTCTGATTTGGACTACTTCAGTAGGGAAAAGCAGAAAGTGAAGATGACAGAATGACACATGTCCCTTCCTTTTGGCAATGGGCACGAAGCAAAACTTCTAAGTAAATCGGGCGACTACGAAAATCACTCAAGTTTCCAAATGCCCTTCGCCTTACATAAGTCACTCTGGGAAAAAAAAAAAGTGCTACTTTATTCCACATTCAAACTCCACTCCACTCGTACTAATAGAACAAACGGAAAAGGATAAAAACTGGGGGGGGGGGGGGGGGGCGGGGACGCAGAAAGGATGAAACTACAGCAGCGACTACAATAAGGCAGAGCAGAGCACGTCGACATCGCTAGGTTTGATTCTAAAGAATGGTGTCGTTTCCACCGTTTTTCCAAGGTATTTAATTTGTACGTCTTAAAATAGAGACCCCGAGGAGAGCAGCTTGAGGCAGTGGAAGGAAGGGGGGCGGGTTAGGTAAGAACAGAGACTTGAGAGAAAATGTGTGCGGTGCATGAGGCTGTGCGACGAGGAGGGGTGCTGGCTTCGCCGCGAGGACGCAGCGGAGGGCTTTCCGAGTGGAGACCGGATCGGAGGTGGCTGGAGGAATGCGGATTCGCAGCCAGGGCGCACACCTGGTCAAGGGACAACCCTGGGCGAGGAAGATCAGCCCCCACGCCGTGCACAGGCAGAGATGACCATTTTAACCGGTTCTATTGTCTGGAATATTAGATGGAAATGCCCCAGGCAAGAGATCCAGCCAGCCAGACACCAAATCCGAGCCACCGCGAGCCACCAGGAGGGAGGGAAGATGGACAGTGGCCGCGCGGGCATTCCCGGCCGCGGGGGGCCCCCTTCCT